>NW_010195424.1:0-6511 GCF_000695765.1 Mesitornis unicolor
TTCTGTGATTCTGTGATTCTGTGATTCAAGGCCACATCAGTATAAACAAGGACTTTAAAAGCCAGAAAGTTTTCCAACTGCAGATACAGGTCAAACATGATAGCAGATTGGATTGCAGCCATCTATTAGTAATTATGTTCTGCCAATTAATCTGTAAATGAAGCAGAGGCAAATTTGTATTCAATTTCTTGTCTCCTGTGTTGGAAGATGAGTTACTGCACAGAAGTGTTTTATACTCCCATTAGAGCAAAACAACTTTGGGAAATAATTGAGCCAAAGTGAGTAAAGAGGCTGTTTCCTTAAGGATGAATTTTAAGTGAAGATAAATGATGAATCAGCAGCAATGCTAAGAGCTAAAGCTGCAGTTGTTCTAATGCAGGGATATAGTTGCTTTAGAACAGTCCTTGCTTCCCCATATACCTGCTTTACTGAAGAAGAGATTATGAATTTGCCTTCAATCTTATACTGTTTCTGTTTGAAATGGTATTTTCAGATTCCCGTACTTTAGCAATGTCACTAACTCCCATCTTTGTAGCTAGCACCTAAGTGATTTTACGTAGATGCTTAACAGAAAAATGGCCTGTACTATCCACAGCAAGCAATTCTCCTTCAGACTTGCCTCCAGGCTCCTTACCTGATTTCCTCCCATTCTGTGGCACGGCCCAAGCTCAACAAAGCCACCGTTGGTGTGCCCCATGCTGTCGATGCAGTAAGCAGTTTCAAAGCCTCGAATCTGGAAAGGAGGTTTTGTACTCTAAGTTAGTCTCATGGAGAAAATAAGCACGAAGGAGTTCAAAAAATTCTCACTTATCTTTCAAATGCGAAACAGGTATCTGCCAGAGAGATATGAGACAAACCTGCGTATGAAATTTAAATACTGATGTTAACTGTTCTGGGAGATGGAACTTCAAGCTACCCATGTTAATTTGTGGGCTCTTACAGGAGTTAGAGTACACTGATGAAGCAAGAGTTGCAAAGCTCAGTTCCAAAATCATGACACTGAAATGTAGGACTTTCAAGTATTTTAATTTATTCTATCTCCTATCAAAGCATCTTTAGTCTCCCAGGTCTTCATAAATAAAGCAAGAGCTCAGCTAAGAGAGAGCTAAGTTGCTCTCATCTTGCAGAAGAGAAAAACGTGATGCAGAGAAGTTACGCGCAGCTGTTGTTCACCGCAGCCTGGCACAGCCCACTGACCTCGCTGCTCTGAATTACCTCCACAGCAGCAATTACATGGGGAATAAAAGAGGTAAAATTGATAAGGGGCAGGCACAGGCATAGAAGAAACATAAAGAACAAAAGTCCTGTCAGAAAGCATGCCTCAACTGCTGATTATCCATTCCCTTCTCAGAAGGGCCAGTAAATGGCTTTCAAAGACTTTATGACACAAGTAACATTCTTTCCAGATCGATTTTCTTTGCCAGAGCCTCTTTCTTTTTCGTGATGGTGGAAGAAAGTCTGGAGGACTAAGCTTAGACCTGACTTCCAGAGAGAGTGTAAGGGAAGATGAACCCCACGTTTCCATTCCTAACATTTTGGAAATGCAATTAGTGTGGTGTTTAAAATAGCTGCGAAAAAAATTTTGTCAGATGTAGGATAACTAGAAGCCAGTGAAGAAGAGCTGAAGAAAACTTCAGAGACATCTCTGAACTTCAGACTATCCTGTTGCTTCATCAGACCTGCTCGCTCTTATTAGGGATGATTTCCTGCAAGGTGGCCATTGCTATTTTATTATCTTCTGATACTTTCACCTCAGTGAACAGTAATAAATAACGTGCCTTAAAACCCTTTATGTGGATTCAGAAGGAGGTCTAAGGCTAATGTAGTTACTGATGCTTTGTGCTAGCTTTTAAGTAAGAAATTAAGGTGGCATTGTTTACCTAGTGTCTCAGGTACAAGACTGTTAGTACTTCCTTCCACCATGCACATACTTTATATCACTAATTACTCAGGTAAATTTGAGATGACAATTTCTTGGCCATAGGAAACAGCATAGATCTGTACTTTCTAATGCCATTTTGAAGTTACAAAACCAGGTCCGTCATATCTTGGCAAAGAGGGTTGTTAAATTCGATGGGACACAGGAGTCCTCCTCTGCTAGAGAGACAATTTTCTGATTTTGCCTCCACAGTCTACGAAAGTGAAATTAATAGGAAAGACAGGGCAAGGCTGCAACCAACTGAAAAACAGCAAAAAAATTAAAGAATTCTGAAAGCTCAGAGTGGGCTCAATGCCAGAACAAAACAGCCAGGGTTCAGTGAGGTGTCCTGCACTCACTAGCGACATGTTGTCTCTCTCTGTCAACCATGTGAAAATGCCAAATATGTAACCATATTCTTAATTTAGCAAAATCACTCATATACACCAATACTGGAAATGACTGTTAAGGAATCATATCAAATACAGATAATGGATTTACTGAGGCTGTAATTGTATGAGTACATCCCAGGCTAGCAAATATAGGCAGAATGTACTTCACCCGAATTTCATAATCTATTCCCCGTTTCTTCACAGAAAAAGATTTTCACTATTAATCTTTGCCAATACTCCTATATACATTGGATTAACAGTTTTTCCTTTTTAAAAAACCTAAATTCCAATCATGGAAAAAAGAGCTTTAAACACAACTGAAGACAGGGCTAGAGATAAAATAATTCTTCAAGTAACTATGGAGCTAATTAAAAAAATCACACCTCTTAAAGTACAAAATATTTGTTTTCCTAGGGCTGTATCTCTATAACTGTTTGACTAGTACCATATACCTTAGTACAGCAGTAATCAAGGAGCCTGTTCTCAGACTGATGTCAAGTAATAATTGCTTCTTTTTGCACTTTCAATTTAAAAAAAAAAGCTCCTAAAATAAATACAGGTTATGTATTGTACTTACCTCTCCCCAGTCCACGTTTTTAGGTGGTAAGGGATAATATGAAGTTATATCATATGCTATTTCTTCCATAAACCACTTGAAACTTTTGCAGTTGTGATCTTCACGGAATTTTTTCAGCTCAGATATATCTCCGTAAGGTAGTGCTTTTGTTTCTGGCCGACTGGCATAAAAGTAATCTTTGTATTCATCCCACCACACTTCTACAACTCTGACATAGTTCTGTAAAAGCAAGGACATTACTGCTACCTCAAAGCACACGCAGCAGGTCAGATGCAACTGCATGTTAATTCCAGAAATTTAAGAGACTGCATGAAATTACTAAATAGCACTAATAATTTGTCACCTTCAGCAGATTACACAGGACACAAACATATTATTTTCAAATGACTGTTAGGACTGATGCCAGCAAAATAAACTGGCTTGCTTAACAAGAGCATAAAGTCTTTTTCTTAGTTTAGAGAATGTTTATTTGAAAAGAAAGACTCTTCAGTTATGGGTGCAATAAAGTGTTGCAATCATTTGCTGTGTACCAGAATTGCAATTCAGAGTTTGTATTCAGCTTCTACAGTTTTAATATAGAGAATGATATGCATTAGTCCACTAACAGTGAAAAAATTAAATGAGTCAGCTAGGACACACCAAGGAGATTTTATCTTTTCAAGTAAAGTAGTTTATTGCTGTTTGGAGAAGGGGAAAAATGGATAGCTCGCCTGGTTAACAAGCCCCTCCCTCACATCTCACTTCTCAGTCTCTCTGACGGCTCTTATCTTTACATTAGCTGTACACGTCCTAGATGCACACTTCACTTTGTACAATTCTTCTAGCACTAATGATCTAGTGTTAAAAGAGTCTTAACAGATCTGACTAAAGGCACAAATTATTGTGAATTTTACTTTAATCCACATCCAGCATAAATTGAACAAAGCTATAAAAAAGCACATTTACTATGGGGATAGGAGAGTGTCCAAAGAGGGAGAGAGCTATTCCTGCATCCTGCCTTGAACAGAGAAGGAAATTAATATTTAAGCACACTCAGTAGTGTTTTGTTGTATTCAGTAAGCAGATGAGCAGACTCATGTAAAGTGTTTAGATATGCAGTAAATATTTTTGAACAGCTTTTCAGAAGAGTGAAATGTTTTTTATAATTTCAGTCAAGTCCAACATCTAGCCTGCACTGAGTAATGGAGCTGTGATTTGCTACCCTGTCTCCCATTGCTCTACTGCTACTCCCAACTAGACCTATTTCCCCCTACCCTCCCTTGTACTGGTCCTAGTGCTTGTTTGATCAAAATGTTAAGCAAGTCACATTACTAATAGAGGACTTTTTTTTTTTTGGCACCAGGTTAGTTTTCTACCATTAAGTGAGGCTGGAACATTCTCTTTTCAACAGAATCAACTGTTAGCTTGGCCCAAGTCATACTCTGTAACCGTACCAGTAGTCATCATCACAGGTAACATCTAGGAACAGGTAGCATCTCTGGGATGGAATTCACAAAGAACTGGGTCTTTGGCAATGGGATTTACCAATGCCAAAACAATGCACAACAGGAAGCTTAAACCAGGCAATAGGAAACCTTGACAGAAAGGTCATCTTACATCCAGCTGGTAGGTGCAAACGTATATGAAACAATTTTTATTGATTCAAATTTATCTCTTCAGAGACAGCTGGCTCATTCTTTTATTGAGGTGATGTCTACTTTTAGTATCATGGCTTGAGCAACACTATTGAACCTGCAAGGTGCCTGAGGAGTTACCAACCTTTATGATGAAGAGCAGAGCATGCCATTTTCCCAGGTGTCACTCACTGTTTCTCAATTAACAAATGCAGCATCAAAGGTCCAAGGAGATGCTAGATTACAGCATGCACTAACTCAATCTAGAATCATACCCTGTCAAACCAAAGGGGGATTTCAAACCCATGGTCATCATCTCCAGGTGTGTGCTGTATTTACTAGAGTTGTTCGTACTTCAGCTGGGCATAGCACAACAAAGACTGAGGTGCTGAGAGTAAGTGATAGGGAATGTGATTTGTACCTGAAAGATGGGGAGAGGTGGAGCAAGAATGTGGGTTCCAGGAATCTCTACTCTTAATAAGAGTGGAATTGGCGCAGAGATTTCTCTCCTGTGGGTATGACCATCTTAGCTTTCGACATTAAATAGGTTTGGATAAAGTGCTCTCTAAACTGCTAGTGATAATTTAAATAGATTTATCTAAAAGGACTGTTTTCAAAAATAAGAAACAACACCTTCAAGGTTGCAGCAAAACAATACCTTTAATGTTGGAGAAGACCCAACATACACAGGAGGTGGATTTCCTTGCCAACCCTGGAGACGATAGATGTGTCCAACACGAGAACAGGGAACAAACAACAATTTTCCCCCACACTGCCAGATCTACAAGTTAAAGCAAAGGTGGAGATATTAATATATATGCATAAGAATTTAAGACATACAAATAGATAATAAATTATGGAAGAAATACCAACTTATTTTCTTACTATACCAACTGTGTGATATATTTAAACATTTTCACTTCAGATGTATGCATAAACATAATAGGTATATGAAATGAAAGGCTTATTGAAAACATCTTCAACTCAGACATGAAATTACTCAACTAAATTACGTTTTAAAAAAGCTTTTTAAAAAGTTTGCCATATCATTCCATTACTACTTTAAAATTTACAACAGTAATACATGAGCACACAAAATCTGGAACTGGCTAATTTTTATTATGACAGAATTAATGTCTTGATTTTATTAAAGCAATTCACATACCATCACTGAGATGGGTTTTGGTTAGATGCCCATCATATTTAAGTGTTTCTTAATAAAAATTAGTAGGAGATAACCTATTGCTCCAAGTACACACTGATTTTTCTTTAACTATAGTAACTGAAAATAAAGAATGGGTAAAACATATTATCATTCCAAAATTCCCTCCCTCCCACACGTCCTTGGATAATCCATTTATGAGGAAAAGAAATCATACCTAAATCTGAATTTAGTTGCTCATAATTTTTACAAGTTTGAAACATAGCATCAAATCCAAATTCAAACTAACTTTGGGGATGTTCCATATTAGGCCAGATTCCAGATTAAAAATATGACTTAACAGTATTAGGAAAGATGGGCAGAATCATTTACTTCCTTCATTGCACCATCATATTAATTTTCTTAAGCTTTACAAAAAAAACCCAACCCTGATATGCAAGGCCTTTATATCTGCTATGTAAGAGTCAGCATGCAATACTGATAAATGCTATTTAGTTCTTCAGAAGATTGGTTGTGATCTACACGCAACCAATTTGGAGGTCTCTACCTAATCAGCACTTCAATCACAAAACTACTGTATGTAATTTCCATCACGATTTACCTCTAAGCAAGATGGGGAATTAGAAGGATGAAGATCTTGTATGTGTAACGTCCTCAATAACTACCTTTTGCATATGAATTTACAGCTGAGCAAGTGCACTCAGAGCTTACCTCAAAATGATGAAGAGCAAGAGTAGTTAGGGGAGCTCTGAATGTACTTTTAGTAAAATTCAGCTACGATTTCACAGATCGCTGCTGAGGATATTAGATGTCTCCACTTTTGTTTGTTAATTGGGACAGATTCCTGCT
>NW_010195424.1:6542-10174 GCF_000695765.1 Mesitornis unicolor
GTGTCATTATGAATACTGAAGCTACAAGAAGCTAATGATTATCATCTTATGCTTCCTGCTAACTGAAGAGCATGCATATGCCTAGGAGTGAAAATAAAATATTCTGCAATGATTATGAATTATGCAGTTAGTGTTTCAATTACAAAGACTTATCTTGTAAAGAAATTACTGAATTTTTGTAAAGTATATGAGATCATTTTTCACCCATAGAAATGGCAGGGAGGAGGAAACCAGGGCAGAGTACTTTTGTTGCATCGTTATATACTTTACAGGCATCTACACATAAACTGAGTGCTACTTGTTCTCTATAATCACTTTCATTAGAAGCAACATTTTTCTACAGTCACCATGAGAGCACTCGGCTCCCCCCATCAAATTTGCCAGTCTGGTTTCAGATTAGATATTTAGGGGTGTGCGTGATCCCAAACCATTAACAAAATCTAGATTATTCAGCATTCGGGTCTCAGCACTAGGCCACTTCTGTGAACACCTCTGCCTGAAAGCTCACAAGGAAACACCGAGGACACACATCTCTGCCACAACATCTCCTACAACAAAACCTACTGGGCTTCATGGGACAGAAGTGGTGCAAACCAGAGGTAGGACTGTCTGAACTCCAATTAGAAGTATTTACAGAAAAAATATACACTAAACTGAATTAGTTTTCAATTTTTGGTGTTACCTTATAAGAAATTTCGAAATTTTCACCACCCCAAATTTGAAGACCTGGATCATAGAGACCCAGTTCGAAGAAGAAATTGCGTTCAATAGCAAACAACCCACCAGCCATTGCAGGGGACCTGAAAGAGAAAGACAGTGTAACTCCTTCTGCCAAAAGGATATGATAACACTGGGAGAAAGCATTAATTAAGGAAGCAATTCAGCGTTAACATATAATAAAGATTAGATAAATGGCAATACACTGAAAAATCATAAAGCTTTGTCATCAGCTTCCAGCAATTTTCTGAAGCGACATCTGTATAATTTCTAGTGAAGCCACAAATTGTGGTTTTTACTTTTTAATTATACAAAGTTTTGACTGGAATTATCCATTCAGCCACTCACCATGCTTCTATTAAAATAAAAAACAGTAAGACTCAGTGTGGCAAGACACTTCTCTCTTGAAAGTCATTTGAATGGCTGAAATAACAGATGAGACTGTACAACAGACTTAGTTTTATAATCTGAGGAGCTGCCACATTGAAATTTACTGTCTACTAAACAAGCAACAGAATTTTTCCAGCTAAATGATATCATTCCATCTTCTCCATCTGGTGAAATTTTTAAGAGGGTCTGGATCAAATTGTACAAGGTTTCCATTTTGGTGGTGGTTTTTTTTGGTCTGGTTTTGGGTTTTTGTTTTTTTTGTAAAATGGCTTTGTAAATCCTTCCACAAACTGTGGTTTGTATTACAGCCTTTTTGCAGAATGCATCTAATCAAAATTCTTTGGTAGTTTGTTCACACTGAAATAGAGAGTAGGATATGTTAAGCCATTTCCAGTGCACATACCAAGCATTTCTCACCTGAGAAACAATAAATATATAAAAACCCTAATGGATAAAAGCTGGAGTCCCCACTAGGTTGGCAATTTAAATAAAGAAAGTTGCCTAGGAAAAAGTTAATTCTTTATGGCTTCAGATGATGCAGCACTGAAAGGAGGAGGATCCAAGAGTCCAAATCACTCTGGTGAACCAAATAAAACATAAGTGAAATACTCCTTTATGATCAAAGTATTGAGAGATGAGTAATTTCTAGCACTATTCAGTCTCTTCATTCCATTAGATTTTTTACTTAGCGGTGCTCCTTTTCACAGCAATTATGATGTATTTTCCTTCTCCACCTAAGTGTCTGGAGGAGAGCTGCTAAATAAAAGTAGCCTGTTGGGTCAGCATATATACCCTCTGTATGGCAGGGGCAAAGCAACAACAAAACCAGAGCTCCTGGGTCTGTCAGCTGAGTTAAATGTAATGGTTATCAGTTTAGTTGCTCTCCAAATCACCTGATCAGATGCTCAATGACTCCTAAATGTCCTCTTCTACTTCTCTGCCTACTGTATTTTCTTTCAACACCACTGTGGTATCACAGAGGTTCAAAGGGTAGGAAGCCACTGAGCACAGCAGGGAGAAGCATGCTGTGTAGCATAGCCCTGTGGCTTTCCTGCATATTTGGTTTTCCTCAGCACCATAAAGACTTGGCAAGTGTAGAGGCCTCAGATGCTGAAGTTTCAGACTTTGCTTCCAACGTGCTGTCAAGTGTGTTAAAGAACACAGGAAAATCCACATAAGCTCTGCAGTTTATTTTATGGGGTATGAAGAGGTAAGTATAACATTTCTGAAAGGAGGATTCAGTCCCGCAACAATTCCCACATTACAAAACATTGTTTCTGTGCTTTAAGCTGTTGAGGTGTTTTGTTTTGGTTTGTTTTCCTTTTAAACTAGGCAGTCCTGGCTATGGTTTCCACAAGACTTTTACTTGGTCTTACTTGCCTTGGTATTGCTGCAACAAAATGCATACAGCCTGGCCATAAACTGATGCAGGGAATCTATCTTTTAAGAAGCAGCATAGTAACCCTGAAAGTATTATTAAAAATAAAGTAATCTTTTAAAGCATTCTGAGAATGTGTTTCTGGGAAGAGTTTAAAGGATTTTAAGACCTGTTTGGATGGTAAACACAGAACATAACAGCAATATTGGAAACAGTTTATTCCCCTCTAAGCTAATATTAAAGCTCCAATGTGGACAGCTTGTCAGAAAAGAATATTATTTATACTGTATACAAAACAGATCAAAGCTTCATAACTTCCTTGCGTGTGTTGCCATTTTAGCAGAGAACAATCATGGGTGAGGATAGGGAATTACCGACATCAGTTCTTAAAATGTTTAAATCACATATACGAGCAACAGAAGACATTAAATTCTGAAGATGTGAGGATTACTTTCAAATGTAGTAACACGATTAGTTAAGTGTGAAGGGGAAAGTAATAAACACAGCAGAACCACAGTCTCCCAGTCTTGAAAAGCCATTCAGAAACCGTATTTTCTAAGCTAGAGTTTCTAGCCAGTTTCTGTTTGCTGGGAAGAAAACATATTCCTTTACAAAGTGTAAGAAAAAGGTGGGACTTCTGTGAAAGTTATTGGAGTTTTCCCGGAAAATGAGGTGGTAGATATATCTTTTTATTTTCTTTCTTTCTTTCTTTTTTTTTTTACTTTTCATTTTTTTCCCTGTGTATTAAATTAAAATCTCCAAACATACTGAGACCACAGAAAAGATCTAGCTAAGATTCTTAAATAGTATACTTCTTTGTCAGATGTGATCTATTATGAAGCCAGTGGGGGAAATCAGACAAAAGGGATTTTTCTAATACACATGCATAATCCACAAGCTGTATGCATGCTTGAAGCCATAACAGCAGGCTACAGATTTTATGCATTACCAGCTACTATAAATACTCACAGCATGCTCGTTATTTCAAGTCAAATGGTTAAATACACACTGTTGTTTCCAATACTACTTTTAAAAAAATACCATAGCTAAATACAATTTTTCCTGGATAAAAAGTCATACAATATTTTAGCTTGCCAATCAAAACCTTATAACTCTAATGTGCAGCCTATTAACTACACAGAAGCAG
>NW_010195424.1:10205-14920 GCF_000695765.1 Mesitornis unicolor
GGCAGCACAAGGTAGCAAAGGTTTCTGAGCAAATAGCCAGCTGTGGCAAAGAGGTCTGATTAAACAAAACAGCTGGTGTGGTTAGAAATGGGAGTATTTTTAGGCTAGAAGTACATGCAAGTTTTAGTGGATCAATATTGACTTCAGAAAAAAAGGAACGGGTAAGTGATTTAGTGATTACCGATACGGTTCAGTTTTTGTCTTTCTGCTTTCCTTCTCTCGCTTGGTCAAAGGAACCCTCTTCCATAGCATACTCCAATCCCACGCTCCTCTAGCAAACCCATCTTCGTCGCCACCCCCTTGCGGCACAATCTTATAAGTGTTGCCATCTATGACATCTATAAGCGGCACAGTGCATGTGGTTCTGCAGGGTGGCGGGTGGTGGCAGGGAAGATGCGGTTATGTGCAAGGACCCGCGTGGTACACGTGCACCGACCATAGTTCACAGGAGAAGAGGGGGGGAGGGAAAAACGAAAGGGTTTAGACAATTATTCGTTATGGTTCACAGTATGTAAACAGCTCTCTTTACCGATAAGGCTCAGTTTTATGTTTTCGTTTGGACTTTTCCTTGTGGCTTAACGGAATTCGTTTCCATAGCAAACTCCAGTCCCAGGCCCCTCTGGCAAAACCATCTTCATCCCCACCTTGTTGTGGCTCAATGGAATAATCATTCCCATCTATGTAATCTATTAGAGGTACAGTACATGTAGTTCTGAAACATTTATAGAAGGGAAAGAAAGAGCAAAATACAATTTCAGAAATCTGTCTAATCTGAAATTTACACCATTATTTACTATAGAGCAGTTTATATGAAAAGTCACTTCTAAACATATTAAAAAGTGAAGCCTCATTAGAAGAAAAAAGAGTCTTTCTTTGTGTTAAGAGGTTCTGAAAGGAGAAGAGTTAGGTCTGAAATGCTAATAGGTCAATTAATTTATCAGTTCTTTTTCCTTTATGTGTCCTTCTTGATGCTGGTCTTCTAATAAAGCACTGCCTGAGACAACAGAGGAGCCCTTAGCAGGCTAGGGTTCCCACAGTATTCTCATTTCCCATAATTTCTATTCATATCAAATCTTAGGTGTTAACAGGTATGACAAGGTCTAAGCTTTTACTAGTGTAAACAGATTTCCACTGTTCTGTCCTATTCAACTGCACTGCAAATCCAGCCTCTCAGGATAAAAAAACCAGTACTGGTGCTCTGCTAGCAGCAGTCTACAGTATAATTTTTCCTTTTTGATTTGTATTATGATCCTCACTGTGATCTATCATACAGAATATTCACCAAGGAAAAGACATTCTCTTATTATTCTCCCCAAATTTTCCAAATGGGCTTCCAGTGACCAAAACTGAAGCACTTCCACCTTTTTAAGTCAAATTCTATGAGAGAGAAAAACAAGCATGGCAGGGGAAGAAATGCTAAAGTCGTGCTCTTCTTTGAGGCAGAAGAAGCAGCACGCTGCTCGCAGGGGACCACGACTTGGAAGAAGGCTGCCCTCCAGCACTGCGCCTTGGCACCCCTGGTCCTCTTGTAACTTCTCGCTCTGTGGGCGGTGCTGGAGGATGCCTCTAAAGCTGCCTGTTCTTGTGTAAAAAAGTAACACACACTCCATGGAAGCACACCAGCATTACCATTTTTTACCTAGTATCCTGGCCCAAATACATTCTTTAAGCCGAGTCATGACTTTTAAAACACACAAAAAACCCTCTTCAGGAAAGTTCTGGTAGTACAACAGGTTAAAAATAGGTTTTAGGATTAAGAAGTTATTTTATGGGATTAAAGAGTTTAAACAAGTACATGGTTTCCTAAACACACATACCCCCTGACTGCACAAGCTAGGAGTGCAGTAGCACAGAGCAACAACAGCATTTCAACAGCTGGAAGAAATGAAGCCCCTGGGGATCTCCCTCCTCTGTCACCTCTTGCAGACCCCATGCACACAGTGCAAGCATTTCCACCACTGACTCCCAGCAAAGCCTCTGGACTTGTGGCAGAGACAGGCTCGAGCCCTGGCCTCGGATCACTAGAGGCAACACCATGAAGAGCTTCAGAGCAAACATCGAAGACCATATTGCAAGATCAAAGATGAGAAAATTATAAAACTCTTGAGATCACAGGGGCTTTAAATCTCTGTTAAATCAGAACACTTACTACTACTATTCCTCTACCAAAAATCACATTTTTGTTTAGTTATTTTGTTTTATCAGGCTCCTTATTCAGCTAGAGCAGGACATTTTTATAACAGTCCCTCAGATCGTTGCAAAAGACAAGAGATGCCTTATATTTAATCTATACTAAGCAAAATATTTGGTATGACTGTTGAAATAAACTATCCAGAGATTTATTTGCCTGACTATTTTCCTTCCTCCTTACATAGTGTTTATGTTGGGAGATAAAATCATCGTACAGCAAACATTGATATAGTTTGACACAGATACCTACTCATATAGATATAAAACATTTTGACTATAGTTTGAAAAGTGAAGATTGTTACTGTGACTTTTTCTTCCTAAGAGGCCAGAAACTGGAAATAACAGGAGAACATTACCTGTCCTTAGATATAGGAGCTATAAGTGGTGCATACCAATTGATTCCCACCTCACAATGGGCATCAAGGTAAACCAAAACCTTCAAAAGAGAAAAAAAAGTGTCATTTATATTTTTGTATACGAGATCATGATGATTTAACTAAGCTTTTTTACATTTAAATACTTTAATACTACAAACGAAAAAAAAGCTTAAATGAGTAAAATGAATGTCTTTTTAAAACAATATTGATAATACAATACAACATTTCTACACATCTATTTGCACATGGAACAACCACCACATCTCCCCCTAAAAAAGAAGAAAAAAAAAAAGAGAGAATTGTGTGTGAACTGGCTCCTACCTGTCCAAGTTTAGCCTTCTGAGCTCCAATGCTTCTAGCCTGGATTAAACCTTCTCTCCTCTCATTTCGAAATACCTTTACAAGGCCGTTCCACTGTTTAATATACTCATCCAGCCTCTCTTTTAAGTGTGCTATCAAATAGCAAGAAAAAAATATTTTGGTGAGGTAATAATAATAATAAACAGTTTTTTACTCTTAATATAACCCAAATCCAACTCTACTTAAAAACATCTACAGACATTTAGGATTAAGAGAGTCTTTAGTTCAACTGCTCAAACTACTACTCAAAAACACTAAATGTGAAGAGATCAAGACTTGGAGCTCTCTGACTTCATGGCACAGGTTTGTCTCTGGCACACCTGAAAAAAATAGCAGCTGAAGTGATTGGCCACACCACAGGGAAGCTGGGGGGACAATTCCCAGCCACTTCAACATATGATGGAGTGGCTTTCAGGTGTCTGTCTGTATTTCAACCAGGCAGATGAACAGAGAAGTTTCTGTACTTCAGCATAAGGAAATTACCAGACAATATCCCACGTACAGTTGAAGGCACTACTTTTCAGTTAAACTTTGCTCTTCACTCACTTTCTTTTACCCTGATGCTTTTTTGTGTCCATCTGTTAAATATGGAAACTTGGAGACAGAAACCCATCATACTTAAATTATTCTCCTCCCTCACCTAGACTGGTCCCATCTTGGGGTTGGGGCGGTCTTACGCTTATGTCCAATGAAGTTAACAAGAAAAACTGGCAGGCCAGAATTGCAGTGAACGAGCTATGGCGCATTGTACTGGTAAGCAAGTTATAGACCTTACAAAATGAAAAGAGACAGGAAATCCTTAGCCAAAGGGACTTGGTCAGTAAAGTGACGAGTAACCGCACAAGAATCAAAGTGGGCTATGCGCAAATCATTACAGATTTGTATTTGGACATCGCTCTTTGCCAAACTAATCTGGAAAACACATTCCTACCACACAATTTGAAAAAGGATCCCAGTATTGCATAATATTTTTCCTCAGTTATTCTGTTGAGAAGACTCACAAAGGCAGAAGGGCTGGCAGTCAGGCATTTGCTGTTTGAGGCTACACTGATGTAACTACTGGTGTTCATTTAAAATCTATTTTGATACTGAAAGGCTTGAAAGAACTGCCTACCGCTTCAGTTCCTCTCAGTCAGGAACCTAAATAAGCCACCTAAGCTACAGCTGAGGCATCCATGCGCTGGTTTGCACCAGCTCCATGGGGCAGGACGATGCCATGCCTGTGCTGATGTAATGGGAGAGGGGACGTGCTGAGACAGAAGGAGAAGGATGGCCCTTGCAGTGGCAACAAGCCATCAGGTCACTTCAGCAGCAACTGAATTTGAAAGGAAATTTCATTCTGCACCCTAAATGAAAATGGTTGAAGTCTGGAGCTTGCTGCAACTTATGTTTCAGTATGTTTTATATTCTTGCCAACAGTATTAAAAAAAAATCTGGTTTAAACAAAAGCTACATATAAAGAACTGAAACGGAAATGGTGTTTTATGGAAGTGAAGTTTCCAAACTTGAGAATTCAGCAATTCTACCAAAGAATAATGTTCTGAAACCACTATCATTTAATACTCTTACTATCCCTCCTCTTTACCTTTATAAAAGAATAAGTTTTCTCAACTAAAATTTTTATATCTTCTCTTCTGCTTTCACCCACGCATTTACAATTTCTTTTGTAAATCTTTGTGCGTTAGGAAAACTTCAAGGATACATAAATATCAAACCAGAGAAAGAACAATTTTATCACATATGCTGTACAGAATAACATGCCATGTAAAATATATATATATACATATA
>NW_010195425.1:0-23359 GCF_000695765.1 Mesitornis unicolor
AACTGAGCGATTCTGTGATTCTGTGATTTCCTCCTAGTGCCCATGGAAAGAAAGCTAATAGCAAGGTAATGAGAGAGCTCCAATGGCTTGGAAGGCTTTGGCAGCTTTGGCTGTACGTGTGTGATGCATTCCTCAAAAGAAAAAGGCTGACTTGGGATAAGTAAAGGAAAAGAAGCATTTTGTAAGTTAGGTAGAAATGAGTCTGTGGGACATTACAGGCATGGACAAAGGTACATGTTGGAGATGGAGTGGCTGTGAGGAGTAGAAAGAAAACCTGCACAGAAGACCTTGGGGAAATGTTTCTACCCCTGTCATAGGAACATTTATATGTCAGAATGAAAATATAAGTGATGTTCAAAGCTAGTTAAAAGAAACTAAACTGCACCAGTTTTCACCTAAAACTACTGAGATGCCCTTGGAGGGAGTGTTTACTCAGAGTGACCATAATGAACCACCTGGGTTCAGGTGCTGGAGTGCTTTTGCATTCATCCCTGTGCATGGCACTTTCCAATGTCTGTAGTCTCTGCCATCTTCCTACTCTGTATGTATGGAGGTTTTCCTGCAGCATCATTCATTCTGCTTATCAGCAGCTGAAGTGTGCAGGCGCTTCCAAGACACATCCATCGTGCCCTAGATCCATCCCCCTCTTCTTTGTCTCTGTTTACAAAATTCCTGGAACAACAGGGCTCTGAGCCAGAAGAAGATTTATGAGCACTTATGTCACCTACCTGGTAAGCAGTAATATGGGGAACAACAGCACAAGAGCTGTCAGTGTACAAATAGCCTGGACTGAAGTTGTGGTAGGACAATGGTTAAAGCAGTGGTAGAAGACAAGGAATGTTTCTTCAGGGGTACATAATATGCAGTGAGTCTGTGGACAAGAGATGGAAGTAACCATGAGAATGGGACGTTGTTCTAAGCTGAAACTGAGATGCCAAAAATCAGGAAGTTGAAGAAACTTGTGTGAACTATAGCATGGTTTACAGCTTTAAGCCCCAGCTCTTAGACATAACAGATTACGGGGTTGCAGTCAGTCCTGCTCCTTTTTTCGCATGGGTCTTCTTAGCTCCTGCAGTTTAGCTGTAAAGCAGGTAGTAGACAAAAAATTAAATACGCACCAGTCTTCTGCAGTTGTTAAACACACAAATAGTGTTCCTCTTTGGTCTGGATATACAGGTATTTCCTTGTCAGGCCACCCAGTAGCATGTCTAGTGCAGTGTTAACTTTCCTACAGCTTCTTCTAGTGCACTCGGTGTTTGCTGGTGGTATGTCGGATACCAGGCACAAAGCACCTTTCAGCTTTGAAGAGTGAGATGGATTTCTTCCTGCCCCCCAACTAGGGCCTGAAACACGAGGGCTGCTTTTTGATTCATTGTCTGATACTGCTCAAACTGGCTGAGAAATTAAGCTAGTGTGAATTAAAATGCTGTCAAAGATGAGAAAATACCGAAGGGTACAGTAGTACTGATGGCTAACACTGGGGCTGGCAGGACATCTGGCTCTAGGTAGTAGTGGGACTGAGGGTAGTGGTGAGGTCTGGATTTGGGCAAGTGATCAGGGATGAGAGTAGGAGTGGGAATTTGCATTGCAGTTGGTGCAGATGCAAAATAAGCTGTTGAATTCAGATTCTGTGGCCTGAAGTCCTTTAACTGGTGCTGGGACCTCCTCTGAGCTCCCAGTAGGCAGAGCTCAGGAGGCGCTGGGATATGAATTAGCCCTCCAGGGAGTACAGGAAAGGGAGGCTGGAGGTATGTGAAACTCTTGTTCCTCCAGTATGGAGCACACATCCCTGCAAAGTTCCCTTTGCTGGTGCATGCTGTTCAGCCTCCTGTCCCAAGCATCGTCTTCCTCCTAATTAGGAAAGCTGCCTTCAAGACAACGTTTTGTCTGGGACTGCAGTATTATAGGACTTCCTTTCCTCTTGCTGTCTTCAGCTTGGCTATGGCATTTTGGGAGCCTGCAAAGACTCTCTCAAGGGGCTGTTGTGCAAGGCTGCCCAGCTGGCACAATTGCAGCAGAAGGAGGTACATGACAGAATTGCCCCCAGACTCCTGGGACTGGCCTATGTTCTGCCTCAGTTTCTTTATCTGACCTGAAGATTGCCCAGCTTTGCTGTACACTGCCTGAGTAGTACTTTATTTACAGTTAGCCCGGTTGAATGCACAGTGACCTATTTGTGTACTTTCTGTATTTTGAAATATTGTCCAGAAATATCTCTAAATGCTGAGCTGTATTTCGCCTGTGCAGCCTAATAGTTTTCTATTAATACTTATCTTAGATTTGATCCACATAAAAATGCAGTGTCAAATAAGGTTCTCATGATATTTTTAAGCAATCTAACCTTTGGTCCTGGCCAAATTCCAATCTGAATAATTACTGTCTGACTACCTACATTCCTCTTGCATTTTCAATTTGAGAAGTTAGGTTTCCACTCCCATTTTAACTGTGGTTGTGTAACATTGCTCTGCAGCACTAAGTAGATACTGCATTCCCCTACAATGGTGGATATATTTTATTGGTAAGTAAAATGAGATTATAGAGGTATAATGGTTTTTCAGGCATGTTTATACCTAAATATAGATATTCTGTAAAACCACTTTGTCTAATGGCCTTGTCACATATTATTTTCCAGGGAATAAGGGACAATATAATAGTGTGGAGTAATGCGTAAAGGATTTTACTTGCCAGACTGGAGTTTGGGATTTGCTAAATTGTTCTGGAGTGGCAAAAGCACAGAAAACACTCCAAACATTGTGTTGCTCCACACCACCACCACCATGGGAAAAAACCTCTCATGTAAAATAATTTGTAACAAAATATACTGGCATGTTTCTAAAATAATTCTTGACTGGTGAAATTCTAGAGTTCAGCAATATTAAAGTTACCTGAAACAAAGGACAACTGCTGTGTTTTACAACTGCAGCCTTGTTAGGTGCTTGTGAATTTCTCCATGTGTATTTGTAAATATTCACTGGAAACAAGAACACCTCTCGGGAGGAGGTCCACACGCTACCTCCAGCGCTTTTTTGATAGGGTGCCTCAAACTTTTGCATTTGAACAGTGTAGAAATTAATGGATAATTCTTGCTGCTCTGTATGCAAAAACACATTTTCATTATAGTTCTGAGATCACCTTAATCTAATAATAAGTCTGTGCTGGTTCATCCCTGCCTTTCCTCTACTAGCATACATTGAAAAGGGGCTTGTATTGATCCAGACCAAGAGAGGAGAGAGGTGGGGCTGGTGCTGGGTTGTCTGTCCCTTTCTTAAACAGCTGGCACTTGCATGTGAGCAGATGTGTGGATGGTGGCTGCTGCTTGTGGACAGAAGTCACCCCCAAGGAGAGCAGGGAAAGGATTATAAGCACTGTGAGCACCCCTTTTGCTGTCTTTGAGTGGCTCAACTGTGTGCTGTGGACCTGCTGCTGCTCTGTGGGAGTGTGCTGGGGCTGAATGGGGGAGGCCACCCCCTAGCTAACTGGGTGCCACCAAGCCTGGGTTGTGTGTGATTTATTGGATTGCCCCTGTTTTATCACAGTCCTGGGTTCCATCCCACCAGGAGCCCAGTCTAGACCTGGTTCTTCCTTATTCCCTCAGAAGAATGCTGGTCCCTGACATGCAGACTGCCCATGGAGCCCCTAAAACACACCGTGAGCATGACAGAAGCGTTACATATGAGTGAGAGACGGAGAGAGGGGTATCTTGTGTGGTATAACACAGGCTGCCTAAGCATTGCTCTGCCCGAACAAGTTCATGGCTAAGGATCCAAATTGGAGATGTCAGGTTGGCTGTGGAGGCACTGATGACCTCCTCTTTGCGTCAGCCTCTTCCAGGCCCTGTATGCTCCCTGCATATCTGGCCAAAGCCTGAGGATCTGGCACTGTACAGTGAGCTCCATCATCTTGTGTTGCATGGAAATATCTCCCTTGGGGACACATCCCATGAGCTAGACACCCAGCAGGCTGGCACCTAAATGCTCTTCAGGATCTGTGCTCTTTGCTGCTGTGTTGGAGGTAGATACTAGAGATTTATTGGCTTTGTTGCAGGTGAAAAGAAGGGAATGGGTTTCCTTGGCCAGTATTTTTCCCAGTGGAAGAAGCCTGTGTTTGGGTGTGAAGGTAGACAGCTGCCACGATTGCCTGCACAGCTCCTGTATTGCTGCTATCTGAGCCCTGGGTTGAAAGGTCCTGCAAAGTATTCCTAGTGGGAGAGGGGCTGGGGAAAACATACGCTCTGCTCCCTGGGCATCACAGCTAGCCATTGCTTAACCAAGCATAATATACTGTGTGAGACTATGCAGAGGGATCACAGGAGACATATTTTAAAGGGAACAAATATAGCATTAAAGGGAGTGAGCAAGAGAGTGAGAGACAGAGAGCGTATAGAGTGCATTAAAGTTAATAAAGCATTGCAGGAGTGGGGACTGCATTTCACTGTGAAGGAATCTAATTTAGTGACTCGTAATTGGAGGATAACAGTCCTGCTGGAATGAAGTTAGCTGTTCATTTCGCCAAACTCTCAAAGTCTCTTGGTTCTCCTTGTGAGCATCTCTCAGAAAGTGGATCCGTCAGAGAGTTTAGAATCGATTGGCGCTTCACGCCTGTGGTCCCTTTCAGCCTCCTAAGTGGATTTGTTTCCTCCGGTGCATATTTATTATCCATGTTATTATCTGACTATTTATCTGGTAATATCAATGCAGGATACATTCTCTCTGCTTAGCATCACAATGAGGGAGCAGGTGCTAAGCCTATGTGTTCTCCTGGGTAGGTGAAAATGGGGTCCCTTACGCGCTATCCCTTGGGGTGGTTGGTGCTAAGTAAGGCTGTTGGATGGACTTCTAGTTTACCCAAAGTCTTGCCAGTCTTGTTCCTGTTACCATGGCTTTCTGTTGGTTCGACAGAGGTATGTGCTGCAGCTAGCAGTATAGAAGGGTCCACTTTCTGGACCCCTAAAACCAGAGATGTAATGCAAAGCAGCACAGGGCTGGTGTATTTATTCGAAGTGTGCCTGGCTGCTGAAGAACAGAGTTATGGGTATGAATGAGCAGGACCTTTTGCACTGAGGGAGTCTTCTTTAGTTTGAAATGACTGAAATCTCCTTGGGATGGCAGCATGGCCCTGGCTGGGCACAGAGAGCAGTGCTGCCTCCCACAGGGGTAGTGGGCAGGCAGGGGGATGTTGCTGTTTTTGTCCCTAGATCAGGGGATGTTCTGATATTTATACTGCACAGGTGCTGCAAGGATTAATTTGTTACTGTTTGCAAAGTATCTTGAGGATGAGAAGTGCTGTGGAACTGTGAACTATTCTTAAAATGAGACTGAATAAAGAAAGAGCTAGGAACAATCCTGCAGGGAACAGTTCCTCTCAGGCAGGGGCTAGAGAGATGACCTCATTGGGTTTTTCCATTTCTGCTGTTATGATTACAAAATAAAGTGGACATGTTCAGGGAAAAGATCAGTGTAACATCCCTGGCTGTAGGAGCTGAGAGTGAACCTTTGTATGCTCTGTGGATCTTTCTGCTTCTAGCAAAAATTGCTGTCATATGGGCTGGGAGGGACTGTCTTCCCCACACTACACTGATCCAGTTTTGGCCATGACCACTGGGAAATTTTGTATTCTTGGCTTTTTAAAAAGAAATGAACCTTGTATGGGTGAAAGGCATGTGGCTGACTCTACTACAGGCGGGAGCTGTGTATGTCCTGGTGGTAGGAAGATTGTATGCAATGGATACACACATACATATACATCCAATGGCCTTGCCCATTTGTCTTCACTTTATTCAGGAGACGCTGTGCTGAGAAAGTAAAAGGGAGTCCTTATCTGCTCTATACCTCCAGCAGAAGGCCAAACTGATTACAAGCATCAGTAATTCCTTTGTGTTGAGGGCGAGCACTTAGACATGGGCTTGACATAAGCAATTAGTTTCATGAAGACAGCTGACCAGCTATCAAAGCACAATTCTCTATCACTTTTGACTTAGGTCTCAGAGTGACATAGGACCTGAGAGATGACATGATCTCAACTTCTGCTGACAGCTGTTTTCTGAAGTGACTCCAAACTCTGAAGTAGAGGCTGTACTGGTCTGACTGCCCCTCTGACTTTAACAGGGCCCTGAATGTAGCCAAAGAGCTGGGCATAAGGCAAGGAGAACTGGTGGGAGGAGGGCTAGCGGCTGAGGAATATCAATGGATCTGCCTTGAAGGATGAGTGCAAGACTGACTTGTCAATTAATCACTTTCCCTTTCTCTTACTTTCCCCCTTTCCTTTTTTTCTTCCTCACTCAGGGAGTGTAAGAGCCGAAGATGAGGCCCAGGGTGGAGTGCTACTCTCCAAGGTTTTGGCTGGTGCTGGCATTCCTCGTGACAGCAGGGAGCGGGGCCCAGGCCCAGAAAAGCCACCCGAGCATTGGCATTGCAGTCATCCTGGTGGGGACCTCAGACGAAGTGGCCATCAAAGATGCCCACGAGAAAGATGACTTCCACCACCTCTCAGTGGTGCCTCGGGTGGAGCTGGTGGCCATGAATGAGACAGATCCCAAGAGCATCATCACCCGCATCTGTGACCTCATGTCAGACCGGAAGATTCAAGGGGTGGTATTTGCTGATGACACAGACCAGGAAGCCATTGCCCAGATCCTGGACTTCATCTCTGCCCAGACCCTCACTCCCATCCTGGGCATCCATGGAGGCTCCTCTATGATCATGGCAGATAAGGTAAATTCAAGCTTCCTTCTTTCGCAGACCTGCAGATAAAAACTTAAAATAGAAAGAAATATCTTACTCTGTGATCCTCAGGTGTAGTCTCATGAGGCCAAAGGGTTGGGGGATTAGGGAGTCTCAGATTCAAACAGAGATTAAAAGAGCTAACTGTGTGTAGCACCGCTGAGAAGAGCCTATTAATCATGTGGAATTATCTGCAACAGAAGAACCGAGGAGGGAAAGGAGCAGGTAGAAGAGAGCTGCAAAAAGAATCAGCCCTTCTCTTCTTCCTTAGGAAGGGTAAAGAGCCCCTGACAATTGTGATTTTTTTTTAAAATGTTTTATTTTTGCCTTTGTGTTAACTTAGAAGACCCAAGAATGCTAGCTTGGGTTTTTCCTGCATGTAGCTGGAGGACATTGTGGGACGTTTAATACACCACTTACATCTTAATTGGAAAATAATTGAATCTTTAGTAAAGCCATCCTCTCTCAGAAGTGTTCATTAGCTCCTGAACTTAAATAGGTGTTAGCTAAAGCAACTAACCAGTCTGAACCAGTCTACCCAAGTCCTTGTTCTCCCTGCACTACTTTATTCCTTTATATCACTGACATTTCACTATTTTCCCAGGCCCCAGACAGTCTTCTGGGAAATTACTACACAAACACGCCTTCCCACCTCTGTTTATGAACCAGGCAAAGTGCAGAGAGAGCAGCATCTTTGGCCAACTGATAACTCTCAGCTTAGGGGAGCCCCCATAGGGTGCAGCTGGACCTGATACAAGCCTTCCCCCTGGAAGGAACAGGAGACCCAGCAATTCATGCCTGAGTGTGCATTTGGCCAGCTGGTGTGGCTAACAGTGGCCTCTGGGCTGTTGTGGGCCAGTGGGAATATCTGAGAGAAGTGGGGTGCCCTTTTCCCTGCAGGCTCAGTGCCAGGCAGACTTGGGCCACCCCCTTTATTGAGAAGACCCTCTTAACCACACTTTGTACATACAAAGAAGTAACCAGGGACACAAGGCAACAGCTTTTTTCTTTTACAGGTCACTCTTCAGTGAATGTGAGACATTGAACTAGGCAGAATCAGGTCTAATTGAATGCAGGGGGTGAATTTAACCTGTCACTGTGGCAGCTGTTCCTCAGAAAGAGATCTAGTGGGCTGAGAAATCCAGGCACTTTCTGTTTTATTTACCTTGTAAATGAATAATCCAGTGCAGGTTATTGTAGGTGGGTAGATGGTAACAAATAAATCACAAGTTATTTTCTCAATTTTGACCAACCCTTCAGTTACCAAATGCAAGTTAATATGCAGTGTTACTTTCTCGTATCAGCCTTTGAACTAAAGTAGTAATTGAATAAAGTAATCACAGGCATTTTTTTTCTCTCTCTACTTGAATAGTTGCATATGCGATAGTCATTCTGCCCAATTCCACCTGCAATGAAGCTTTTCTGTCTTGGAGGATGGTCAGGCATCAATGCTGCATCTTGATGCTCTCCTGCCTGCTGTGTTGTACAGTTACCAGTGTAGTGTAAAACAGGTCTGAAGCACTACTTGAGTGCTGCATTTCACACTTGCAGTGGTATTTTACATTCTCTTTGAATAAGCGTAAGTGTTACTGATGCCAGACCTCCTAAGCACTGGGAAAAGGTCCCTGTGACTTTGAACGTGGCAGGCCAAATTCTGATTTCAGATTCCCGCAGTGTAAATACAGCATAGCCCCATTGCCTTTGGCAGGATTAAGTCAGATTTATGCTGGTGTAATTCAAAGAGGAATTTGGCCTATTGAACTTCGCAAAGAATTTTCTTTCTACCTGTCTCTAGTCTCCTTGGGAAGGCAGCATCTCCCGTCACTGCCCTGTGTACCCCACTGATTTGCTTCTGAAGAGTTTTCTGGCGGGCATGCAGCCCCCAGGGAGCTCAAAGGTGGTAGCCTTATGAATGGAGACCTCTGTTTTATCAAACTCTCCTTTTTTTTTTTTCTTCATTTTGCAGACAGGAGAAGCAGGTGACATACAAAGATCTGTAGTTTTAGGAAAGGCCAAGATTTCTTTTAAACATAAATTGAAAAAGGTTGACCTTTACAGCTTCTGATTCACAGGTGTGTAATCTTTAATGGATAATATTTGTTTGATGAATTGAATTAAAATATGGTAGAGAGTAAATACATTGATATTGTATTAAAAATACTGAAGTTAGCCTGGTAAGTCCTTAAACAATCTATTTTCCAGAGAGATCCTTGACAGAGGCTTTGCTTTTAGTGACTCTTAGTCATGCTCTTTGCAGATAAGTTGTATGGCTGGGGTTTGATCCTGCAAGCATGGATTGCTTCTTTCAGCATCCCCTCAATACCCACAGCAGTCAGCTGTGATTGAACTTGCTCAGCATTTCACAGGTTCAGACCTGCACTTAAAGCTTTGTTATGCTCCCTGTGCGTTTGTGATCGAGTAATGCCAATGCAAACCTAAAGAACACTATAAACCATTAATGCCTTGGTATGACAGATAAGCCCCTCTTCTCTGGAGGTTAATACAATAAAAACTCACAGTCAAACCACCTTCCCTGGAGCAACGTGTGAAATTCTGTTTCACCTTCAATGAGGGTTGATAAGGGTGTCTGAGGGGAAATTTTGGTCCATGTGTACAAAAGGGCTTTGTAATATACCGTGAAGCTGGTAAATTGAGACATGAAAGTGGAGGCAAAAAAAGAAAAAAAAAAAGAAAAAAAGAGTATTTCATGCCTGAGTTTTCTTTCTCCTCTGTATATATATACAGAAATGTTTTATAATATGCACCATGGGCTGGCTTCATCTCAGTTAACGTACATCTAGAAGTTTGCTACCTGCCAGCTGGAGGTCTAGGCATCCTTAGGATCAGTGAAGAAGGAGGCACCACCTGAAGACAATTCACCCCACCCACCTCAGGGTGCAGTGAAATGCTGGTGGCATAATCCTGTGTCTCTTCACTGATTACTGAAGGTGGCTGTACTCCAGCTTGGTTGTGATGCCTCAAGTTAAATGACATTAATCCTGCCCTAGGTGTAACATAGCAGGTGGAGGTATGTTGCTGAAAATGTAACATCTGGATTTCCTGATTATTTTGTTCAAACTCATGCTCTTTAATATTGCATTTGATTAGCTTTTGTAGATAATGTCTAAATCTTCTTGTTTTCCCAGTGTTTTGCCTTTTCCCCTGAAAAACAAGTATAGTCATTTGCCTATGTTTGTGCTCTTTCTCTCCTTGGTGCTCATGTCTCTAATCCCACCTGTTTAGCTGTTACAAAGTGTTACATTTAATCTATGCCTAATTTGGCTTCAGAAGAAAATGACCAGATGATCCGTGTGCACACTGTGATCTGGGTTGAGTTCCAGGAAAACTGTGAAGCACAGACACACGATGTGCCTCACTTGAGCTCTGGAGAGACCACTTTGCTGAGGCAGCCTCTTGTCACTGCCAGTTCAGTCCCCTTAGTCTGTGACAAGCAGTGATACTAAACAGGGGAAACTGCAGCAGTCATTTTGTGCATGTTGAGGGGCCTGGGAGTGACAGCTGAGGGGGTCCAATAGCCCCTGTGCTAGCTCCTCTCAGAGGAGTAAGCCCTGCAGATCTGAGGCAGGGTAGGAGAGTGGCCGCACTGTTTCAGCCTTATAGGGAGGCACTCGGTCATTGTTTTGATGCTGACACATTGAAAAGGGACTAGGAGCACAGCATCATCTCCCCTGGATACGTGAAGAGAAAAGGAACAGGATGGATCACTGCTGATCTGTGTTTAATCTGAAATAGATAAACTGGAGAGGAGGAAAATGTGCACCACCACCAATGCTAGGTTCTGGTGACCCAAGAGCTCTGTCTGTTGAAGCTCCTTTGTCTCTTCTGTTTGCCCAAAGTTGCCACACTGACCTTTCTTTTTTTAGCTTTGTGTTGCCTGATCTTAAGCATTAGTTTGCATTATCCTGAGGATTGCAATGCACTTGTCAGCATACCCGTTCCCATTCCAGTGTTTAAAATAATTTCTCCATTCTCCCCAGTTGTTTTGAAAGCAGAAAATCAATCCCATCACTGTGGAAATAGCTGGCAGGTGAGGATGCTCTGTGTTAGGAGACTGATGGTGGAAGGAAACCGTCAAGGCTGCAAACCAAGCTTCAGTTCAGATAAGCACGCAAACCAATATCTTGTGTTTGCAGAACCAAGACTGGAAATCTGGACTGGGCTTTTCTTTCGTTATATTTTCAATATTACTGACTATTACTTCTGTCCAGAACTAGGAGGTAAAGGAGCAGTCACAGAAAAGGAAAAAACAATAACAATGCACATTTATAGGTATCTTGAGAGAAGAGGGAGTTATTATTTAAATTTAGGACACTTAATCTGTTGGAAAAGATTTAACTTCTTGCCTAAAAAATGACCACACCATTTGGCTGACTGGTCTGTTTTGTAATGTTAGACTATTTATTTTTTTTTTAAACCAACAGAAAAAGTAAACTTGGTGATAATGAAAGCAGAAAAGGTAAGAGAAGAAAATGCCTTGGGTTTTCTTACAGCACAGCTGGTGACCATCATTTTTGGTGGAACTCTCCCTTGCTGTTTCTCCGCAGTCACATTATTTTGCCAACGCTTCTTGTCCTGCACAGCTTTATGGTAACACAATGGTGCACAAGCAGCTCCGAGGAAAAATATTCAAAGAAGAGGATGATTATATTTTCCCAGTTGAAAATCATTCTCCTCTGTCTCTACATCCCTTGCTATTTTCTCCAGGGCTTGCCCATGCAGGGTAGCCATAATGATGGCAGTAAAATAATAGGAAAGAATGGTCTATTAAACAGACTTGTGTCCATAATAAAATTTGTATAAAAGCTGCATGAAACTAACCTGAAATCTAAAATCAACGATCCTTTCTTGGCCAGATTCTCCTTCCTTTCCTCACACAGCATAGACCTGACTTTTTTGCAGATCCCTCTACTATTTTGCTCTTCTTTTCCCCATTCACACCAAAGCTGAAATTTCTCCTCCACCTTTGCATCTATACTTCATAAATCCCTGCCTCCTTTCTTTTTGTTTTCTGTAAAGGTTTCCAAGACGCATTGGCTCTTTCTCATTCAGTGCTGAAGGTTGCTGCGATTGCTCCGTGCAGCAATGGCATTCTTTGGTATTTCGGTAGGGAGCAAGTGCAAACTCAGATATTAGGTGTAAAGCACCAGGGAAAGAAAGTAGCTGTGAGTCAGAGGGGAGCAAAATGATGCTGCAGGTATTGGGGAGCCAAAACGAGTTGGATAAGCCGAACACCTAGAAATACAGTGAAACCAGGACAAAGTCAAAGACACTGGGACAGTGCTACTAAAAGCAGAACATCTGTAATTAAAAGGGAAGCACTTTCACTCTCAGGTTTCCAAAGGTTAAACAATAGAGATGCATGGGGAATGCAAACCTCATTTTTTGGATGTAAATTTGTTTCATTTCCATTAGGGATGACACCTGAAATTTTTAGACCCCTTGAGTGAAGGAAATAGAGTTAAAAAAAGAAAAAAGTTCCTTTTGAATGGATTATATGAAATGAAGTGAAATAAATTCCATACAAAATGCTGCTTATTAGGGGAAAAAAGGACATTTTGATCTACAAACGTTGAAAGAGTATGGTTCAATGTTAGAAGATTTCTATCCCTTTATTTTCCCTCCAAAGCAAAATTATATGCAGTTCGTGTAATTTCACAAAGCATTTTCATTTATCTGGAAATGCATTTGATTATAGTAATAGTTTAAATGTTTCTTAGACTAATCTAGTGATCAGCAAAGATTAATTTGATTTAAAAAAATAAAAGAACAGCATTTTCCCTTCAAGCTTTTAATAATTTTATTGAGGATGTGATTAATACACTTCTTTTACTTTAAGTACTTAGTTTCTTTTTGCTGCCAAATAAAAGCTCTGTGTATAAATAATAAACTAAATATTGTGTCCTCAAACTATGAGTCTGCTGCAAAAGTTGAGGAGGGAGAAGAAAGGTAGGTCACAGAGATATAGGGAATAGAAATAAAAGCCAGTGTTGTATGCCAGTGTTGTTTTTCCCTTGAGCATACACATGTAATAACAGATCAGGTGGAGCTGTAATTTATGGTTACATCTGTGTCTAATCTGTCCGCATAAGATTTTTTTTTCATATAAAGAAAGGGAATATAGGTAGCGTATTTCTGTGGAGTTTAATTAACATCTGAAAATTACCCTAGAACAATTTTTATTACTTTACGAATAAATTACAATACTTAAAATCCCTCAGATATTAGGAAACCTGGAAATGAACTTTTAAGAGCTTTAACCTCTCCCCACGGCCATTAAATCCTTCAATGTTAACTCTCATTTTCTAAACAAGAGCTCGAGTACTCTCGTGAATATCATTTCAGAAAAAAAAAATATTCAAAGAAATGTATTGCTTCTTTTATTAAATAACCTATTGAAATAGTCTGCTTTTTATTTTTTTTTAACATTTCCCTCTACTTCATTTCCCATTTGCTTGGAAGGAACTCCATTTCAAGGTTTTCACTTTTTGGGGTGTATTGTTTTCAAGAGTCACAATAAAAAAATATAGAGTTTGATTTATTTTTTTGTCACTTAAAAAAAAAGCAACAGGAGATCTCCTATTTAAAAAAAAAAGTTATGGAAATGTAACTTTCTTCAAAATATCCTCATTACTCATTGCCCCCTCCTAATAATTTCTACTGGATGCACTTCATACTTGCCCTGAGCCTTGGAAATGCAGAACCTTGGACACCTGCAGCCTGAAGACACCATCTTTGCTTGAATTTCACAGGGTTGGGAAGGAGAAAACCTGGAGGGACTCTGGTGAGGCTCACACTCTGCCAAGGTGCCCTGGGGTGCTTTTGGGCAGTGGCAGCGCTGGGGCAGGGGTAGGGTGCAGAAGGAGCCTATACAGAGACACAGATGCCTTCCCTCGGCAGAAGTTGCCCCAGACAACAAACAGCAAGCAAAATTGAAGTCTGATTCCTTTACATCAGCCTTTTGTAACTATTTGTAAACTGCTTTATTTTGGGTTATAGAATTCTTCTTCCAGGAGTACTGAGTGTTAGTTTTCTTCTGTTGTTATAGTGATGTTTCCTTTTGAGTGACAGACGACCTTTTCTTGACTAGCTCTGAACACAATTGCTGCAACTTGAGGGAAGGAGAAGCTGAGTTAACCTCTTTCCTACTAATGTTTAAATGCAATGTTGGTGTTGTCTACCTGGAAATAGAAGTATTGAAATATCTGTGAGGAAAAGGTTCATTTCCACCCAGCTCGGACCTGGCAAGTAATGGGGCTTTTGTAAAAAAAGTTCTTTCTTGCTAGATTTCTAGCCTTGATTTTCACACTGGTGATGTTTAGGTGGATCTTCAAATATGTGAGCAGTTATGCAAAGAAAATTTGGGAGCTTGACGAGATTTGACCTATAGTTATTTATAGTCATTATTAGAACCCCTTTCTTCAAAATAAAAAACCCAACACAAAAGTATTAAATCAATTTGTGCCATCCCCAGCTGGACAAGGAGATTAGTTTCTTCATTCTGGAGCAGGCAGTCCTTTATTACAACCCCAAGCGGTTACTTGTCTCACAAAATCTAAATTAATTACACTCAAATTTGTCCCTACCCTAAACTGGCCTCAAAATGAAATTGAAAACATGGAGTGTGAAATTGCCCGATGCTGCTGCTTTAGATCCGTGTGGCATTCCTCAGTAACCGCAGGACAGAGGGAAACAATTCTTTCCAGGGAATCTCTTATTCTCTTTGCCTTTTATTTGCCTCATTAACCAAGTTTGGAGGGGATGGATTATGAAGGAAGTTAAGGGAATTACATATACACAGGCTGGAAAAAAACAGGGTACAGAAAAAGATGTAATTGTAGTCTGTAACTTTGGTAAGGGTCTGGAGAAACTGATACATGAAGAAAGACTGAAACAGCTATACGTGCATATTGTAGATTAGCTGAACAGTGAGTCAGAGTATGATTTATACACTCAGTGAATAGGGGTAGACTAAGATTAGAGAAAGTACTGCTTGGTGTAGCTGCCAGAAGTAGTAGTAGGAGTGAAGGGATAAAGTAGAGAAAAGATATTAAATTATGTACTATGATAGGATAAATGATGATATTAAATGATATATATGTGTATTAAGAAGAAAGTTCAGACACTGAGTTTTATTAGGATGCGCTATAGTCTGTCTGGGGAAGAATGTGGAAACCATGTTGCTTCAGCTGTTTTCAACCAGGACTGAACTAAGCACTGGAGAACATGTTATATAGCTAGAGTGGAGGAGAAAGAGGATGAGCAAGATGAGAGAGGAAAACTCCTGAATCTAGGATTGTGGAATAAAAAATGGTGGGGTGGGAAGGGGGACGGGCAAGAGAGGGTTTGATTGAAGAAAGTTCTGAGAGTGACTGGAAAAAAAGTACCCTAAATACTGTGTTGAGACATTTTTTCTCTGTGCATTGGCAGTAGCTTCTAGCTGTGTATTTATAAGACTCCTCATAATTACAATAAATGTATGTTTCAGAGGAAAGGAGGCAGAAGGAATTAAGGAGATGGAAAGTCTAAAGTCAGGCAGGAAAAAAAGCAAAAAAAGGCAGGCACACACAATGAGGAGGACTGATTTAAAGGGTGCCAGCAAAACCAAGCTGGTCTGGTGGATCAGAGTCCTCATTGCAGCTCTGCTCTAAAACATGACTTTAAGACAGTTGCTCAACTTCTGTCTACAGCCATTTGCCCTTTGCAGGAAGACTGTAACAAAGTTTTTTGTAAAGTACTTTGAGGTCTACAAAAAGGCAAAGGCTACCTGATTGCTAGGGACCAATTAATGGATTTTTCTAGCTGAAGTAAAAACAATGCTTGATATGAAAATCTGAACTCCAGGAGGAGAAGCTGTAAACCCCATTAGAGGTGGCTGAATTGCTGCGGCATGCAGGAGAGCTGATTGAATGCAGGGCTGATAGTACTGTCTATTGTACGGCTGCCCAGCATTCCCCATTATAATGTCCTCTTGGGGGTTTCCTGTAACTTTGCCAGACTACGACAGTTTGAGCAAAGTTTCCTATGCCAGGTGTATGCCTCAAGCTGATTGATTTATTTCGTTATTTATTTGGAAAATAAAGCAGCCCAGGAAGATATGTGATTTACCTGTTTTGCAAATGCTGGCATGTTTTCCTCTGAAGGAGGTCTGGAGAGGGTGTCTTGCAGGTGAGGACTTCTAACCAGAAAAGTGCTTTTGCTACGACCACATAGGTTGCCCCAGGTTTGGCCTTGTTATAAGTGCGAGAAACTGCATATATTCAGCAGTCTTTTTAGATGTTTGCCACGTATCTTTTGTATCTTTGCAAGCTCTGCCTCAAAACTGTACTTGGATCTGGGGGCTGCATAGGCCATGCTGGGGCCAGGGGTCTTCTGCAAGGTCTCAGTGGGATCCAGCCAGGAGAAGTGCTCTGTGTAGCAGGGAATTTAAGTGGACTATGGATGAAGTGGGGGATGTGGAGGGTGTGATGAGCCAGTGCAGAGGATTTGCACTTGGAAGAGATCCTGAAAGAAGGAGAGAGGGACGGGAGACTGGAAAAAGGCAGGAAGTAGGAGATGGGAAATGGGAAAAAATGGAGAGGGAGAGGGAGAGGAAAGAGGAGATATGCCTGCCCAGGTGATGCTGCCTGGCTTGCCATTGGAGCAAAAGCTGGGGAGCAATGGGTGGCAGAACTGCTGAGCAAATGAAACATGTGGTGTGAAACTGGGATAGAAAGCTTTCGGGTGGAAACTGGGTGAGAATAATGGGCCTAGGCTTAGTCAGGGCAAAGGGCAGCAGGATCGGGCAGCTCTCCCTGGAAGCACTGCTTCCTGCTCTAGTTGGACAGAAATATTCCTTCCCTGCTCTGCGCTGAGCCACAGAGGGAATCAGAAATGTCTCCTCTGGGTGTACCAGGGACACTGGCATCAGTGCTCCCCCTGGGGAAAGGCCAGCAGGTCTCCCAAAGTATGCCTGTGGCAGTCTTGGCCATGCCCCTCCTTAGCCAGCATGCCCTGGGCTGGGGCCACAGGCCTGGTGAGGACAGGGAAGAGCTCCTGGGAGGAGGGGGTGAGCTCCCCACAGCCCCCACCGGCTGCCAGCTGCCTGGCTCGGGGCTAGCGTGGCCACCACCAAGCCTCTGCACTGGAGAGGACAGACAGAAGCTGTTTGAAGGATGCTTTGCGATGGAGCTGCCGGCTCCTGCAGTGCTGTGCTTTGTCCCGGCTCCCACTCGGGCACTCTCTTTGCCGCTCACTTTCTGCAGAGGCAAAGCTGCGTCCTTACCCCTCAGACTGCTGCAGCAGTGTGGTGGTGTGGGCTGAAGAGCCACACAGCATAGCCCTGTGATGGAGCTGAGCAGTGTGAACACTGGGCTGCCAGGCTTGTTGGGTCTCAAATGCTGCTCCAAGCTTGCCCCGCTTCCACTCCTGTCACATCTCCTGCTTCCCTTCCTCTCACCCTCTCCTCTCACTCTACCCCTTTCTTAATTATTGTTTGCACTGTGCTTTGAAAATGCAGTGTGCTGTATAAATGTTAAGTATATTATTATTATTGTTATTATTATTATTATTATTATTGCTCCTTTTTAATTTACATCCCTTATCTCTCTTCTCTTGCTATTGTGGCTTCCAGCGAGAACGTGTGGGCTTACATTATTTATAGCTGTGTGATAGTAATTACAGAAGTGATTTAATTACTCAGTTAATACTGTTCTCCACATCACCAGCTTGACAAGGTGGTGATGCTCTCACTACAGCCGAACACCATCTAGCATTGTCTATACCACATCACGGACAAGCGGGTAAGGGGAGGCAAAGCTTAGGGAATGGTTTGTGATAACCTTGGACATTGCTGGTTACTCGCTTTGGGTTAAGGGATGAGGCTGCTGAGCCCATGGGAACTTGGCCAGGGGCAATGTGTGGTGTCATTTCAGCTGGGGCAGAGTTGCACATGTGGTGCGCAGTGAGGGTTTGTGGCTCCTGGTTGACTTGGTCTTTCTCCAGCAAAAACGTACTTGAGGTGAAGTTTCAGTGTTTGGTGTGCTGCATTAACCAGCTCTTCACATTTATCAAAGGTCAGAGGTCTGGGAGGAATTTATTATCTTAACTTCTGTTTAAGCCTACCAAATCATAAGGTTCACACACCCTGAATGGGTCTTAGTGCAAGGCAAAATTACTATCACCAGAAATGTTCTTCCTTGCAAGTGGGCACGTGTAACTCTGATCCTCTTGAAATAAATGAGTTCTCCCTTCAAAGGGGATGACCTCTTCTTGCTGAGACTCCCCTCACTGGAAATACAGTGTTTCCATCATTTCCAGTTCATGAAGTCTTGCGGGGAGCAGGGAATCTCCCATTGTTGGTGCAGTATAGAAGATTGAGAAAGGATACTACCTGCTTTCCTTAAGGGATGCACTGAGCTGATGATTACCAATACTGTTTAGTTATCTACTAGAGACAGTTAAAAAAAACCAAACTCACAAACCTCCCAGTGAGCTCAGGAGAAACGTAAGGAAGATGATCCTCTTCTGAAGGTACTGTAGATAAAAAGGAGGGGTCAATGGATTCTTAACAAAGGAGAGAGTCGCTGAGGAGGTGGAGAGAGGCTCTTGTTGGATAATGGTGCATTTGTCAGATAATGGTGTATGGAGAGAGCATCACTCAGAAGCGCCTGCCTTCCATATCTCCAAGTTGCCTGGCTCCATTTGGGCTCCTTTGCGGCCCGGACTGTGGGCCAGGCTAAGCCTGTTCCTCAGTGCAGCAGGGCTAGGTGGGCGGTGGGAGGGTTGGGAACAGGTGGCACCAGGGCTGCTGGAGTGAAGTGCCTTTTCCATGCAGCGCTGCCTGCCAAGCTGCCAGGTGCAGGACACCTCGTATCTGGATGGGCTCTGCCTGCCTCCCAGGAAGCGATGGCAATCAAAGAAGTAGGCTAAAGTGTTTTGAGTGTGAACAGTGACTATAGGTGCCTTTTTTTTTTTTTCACATCCAACATGAGACAGGTTAAGACAGTCCAAAGTTGAAAAAATGCTGGACATCTCCACCTTTTGAAAGGGGCCTCTCATGTTGTATCTCTGAATGGATGCCCAGAATCTCTCATCACTTTTGCAAATCCACACTAAAGGTTATTTTTTTATTATTTTTTTTATTTACCCCCTGCCTATCTGGCACACTTGAAAGTGAACTTTATGACCTGACATTGGAACAACTTGTTGAGAAGATGGTGCATGGAAGGGCGATGGAACAAGTAATTTTGTCAGCTCCCAGATGAATGAATCCTGTTTTCAGTGGATTCACATCTCATGGTTAATTGACTCTTTAACTGAATTATATACTAAGGCTGTAGTGTGAGCTCAGCCCTCAGTAGACACCAGAGAGTCCACAGAGGAGAGAACCTAAGCTAGATGAAGACATTTCAGGAGAGCTGAAATAATCATTCCCCCACTGGTGAGGACCAGGGTCATTAAAAGGATTTAATTTCTCCACCCATGGCCCTATTTCAACTAGAAGATGTCCAGTTCAAATAAGTTAAGGTGCCCATAGCAGCTTCAATTTATCAGGAGATGGCTACATCTGCAACAATCCCATTTTCCCGAGGACTCCTATTGCTTTTTTCCCAGTTTCTGCTGTGTCTTTCATACCTGTTGGCTGGGCAAAGGAGAGGTGGACCGTGGTGCCCAGGGGGCTGTGTTTACAGGAGATGCCCACCACAGGCACACTGCCAGGTTGGAATGAAGTTTATCTGATTGTCCAGTGAGCCTTTGACTGTGAGTGGGTGAATCATACACACTGCTGTGGGGCCAGACAAAGGCTTTGGGACTGTGTGCTGTTCCGGGCTGTGTTTGGTGCAGCACCGTAAGAATTTAATTCTCCTTGAGTCCTCTGCCCCTTTGTCAAATCAGGTGGAAATTGGCCAGCAGGTTCAAGAGTTACTGGGAAGCCTGACTCATGTATGCACAAATACACACACACCAGGTTTGCAAGAGCCTCGTTTCCTAAAGAAAACAAGCTAAAAGTGTACACAGAAGGTGGGTAAAGACCCGCATTGGAGTGTCTGGGGAGCTGTGATATCTGCACAAGTGACCCGTGCATGGTGTGTCCCAAACACACTTGCAGCACGCTCGCAATACTTGCTATGCATGCCTGCCATGACTCACTCTGATTCACCCCGGCACGGTCCTGCTCCATGATTCACATAGACAAGCGTGTAATGCGAGCAGTGCTGTCTCTCGGGGTTGAGCATTCAGTTCACACTCGTGCTCAGTGTGCATGTGTGTGCTCCGTGACTTGTACTCCCTCACCACGGTGGCTTGGATTGCAGCAGAAAATGAGACATAGTCATGAACAGGCTCAGTGTCGCGTGTGTCTATCAGTGAGCTTTTGACAGAGAACATGGTGCAAGGCTCGGAGATTTTAATATTTTTATCCAAAACCAGATCTCTTGAGAAAATAAATTAGCCTGATTACAGCAGCAGTAATTGGATTGTTTCTTTAGTATCCTCTGTGGAAGAGGAGGGCATATGCCTTTATATTTTTTCATGCAGAGACTTAAAACCTGCACTTAAAATATGAGTTGCACCTCAGCTTTCTTCATAACTGACAACAAGACATCTGTTTTCTGCCCCACTTTTTTCTGCCTTTAGGCTAGCCGAGCTTTCTTTTATTCTAAGAATAAGGCCTTATTCTTAGCCTTGTGACATGGCTACAGCAGACTCTGGTGGTTTCTGTTCCTCAAGCAGCACTGAAGGAGATCAGGGTGTGCTCTAACCAGCAGGTGTCTTGGGTGGGCTGAGAAGAAGACAGCCTGAAAGTGAAAATCAGGGAGTATATATCTCTTGATCTAGAGGAGGAGGTGTGCTGAAAAGGCTGAACCCGTGGAAGGGGGAGAGATCAGAAGGTCTGGAAGGGGTAATGAGATGAAATGTGGGGCAAAGAGGTGCACAAGAAACTTTGGACATGTCTCTGAGCCATGAGCACTCCTTGGCTCTATGGGCTGATCTCCTACAGTTGCAGTCTGAACACCAAAATAATTTATAATGGGAAGTTTTGGAGTATGTGCATGCCTGCAGGAGACAGCACTGCTGAGGTGGAAGGAGATAGGGAGGAACTTGACAGAGAATGAACCAGCCAGCCTTCTCTTTCTGCTAGTTTTGGTCAGATGACAGACTCCTCAGACTCATTTGACCTTCCTCTCTTTTGTTTTAAAACTCTCTAATTATAATTTGGTAAACTTTTTCTCATTTAGAATCTGCCAGATGAGTTTTGCTGGGCTGTGGGCACATCCAAGTATTTGATACAGCCATTACCTGGCCAGATATGTAATATTTTTGCTAGTCAGTTAGTTCCTTAATTTAGATTTAATAAGTCAATTTGTGATCCATTAATTAGGTCTTCATACAAAATTAATGCCGAAGTGTGCTCGCCTGCAGATGGTGGAACGGCTTCATTTAGGAAATGGCTGGAGATCTCACTGGGCTGCGCCGTTCCTCGTGCCCATGGTCCATTCTCCCCAAATGAGCCATGATGCCATTAACCTTCACTGTCTTCATGTCCTGGTGTGAAGCCATGGGGCTCATCTTCACCATGGCTTGTCTAGCCATTCTCTCTGACTGATCCCTCTGCCCTTGCCTGAGCTCCCTTGGAAGATTTTATGTGTACATGTGGATTTTAAGTTTCATCTGCTTAATTGTTATAAGGTCAAGCTGTGGTTGGCAGCTTTCTTGTCAGAAGCAAAGCAGGCTGGCAAAAGCATGCTGTGATACTGACCACTTGGAGGAGAAATGGATGTTATGAGTGGTATTTGTCTCCTGCTCTGCTTGGGACCACATTTTTGTCCAACACTGATGCTCACTGGTCACTGTACTGGTCCAGCAGTGTGTTGCTCTATGTCTTGAGACACGTCTGTAATAATACTTGGTAATATACAGTATAAGCTGTGGGGAAGCATTTTGTGCTTCCAGAGTGCCAGTAGCCAGCCAGTAGCTCCTGCCATGCCACTGCTATAAAATAGACAAATCTCTCAGATCATACGTTGATGGCTTTTTTTTGGTAGTAGAGGAGTGAGTTTTGATTTTCCATATCCCCTTCTCCCAGTCTAGTCTAGACTACAATACTAGAAAAGGATTTTCTTGCTTGGCATGTTTGGGTTTCTGTGGTGAGGGAGAAGAGGTTTTGCATGGGAATGAGTAACAGTATGTGGAAGATGTGTGGCTGTGTTGCTGTGCAACCATGCCTGTGAAGAAGCATGTCCTCTCCTCCTCCATGCTGCATACATCCCTGTTATCACTGAATCCTTTTGGCCAAATGTTTCGCTGCTTTTTGATGAACAAATTGGGTAGGGAAATGAGCTGACACGAGTAGGTTAGACATGAGATGACAAGGATCTTCCTGTGACAATCAATTTACCTCTCTGCACTTAGGAATCTGTAGGGGATGGTCCTTTGTGAACTCATCCCCTGGGATTAGTTTCTTCTCTTACAAGGAGGGAATGTCCAGAGGATAAAGTCATATTGTGATACTCCTTCCTTGCTGCTCATCTGGCTTTATTATACTTCATACTAATCCACCTTTGTGTGCTAGTACCCTTTGAGGGGTAGCTCCTGCAGAATAGGTGGGACTTCTCATGGGAGCTGAAAAAAGGTGGCAGAACTGTGCCTGGGATAAGAAAAGGATGAGGAGACTGGCTGGATGGGGACGTCTGACAAGAGGCAGCAGTGTGGAGTACTCGGGCTGTACTCAGGGTACCCCACGAGTAGGGGTAGAAGGAGGTGAAAGTGTGGGGAAAGGAGGTTTGACGTGATGTTCGGAGTAAATCATAGACTAAGGCAGGCAGAAAGGTCTCAGGGCAAGATCAGATTAATTAACGACTGCAGGGATGCTTCTTCGTCTCTCAGCCAGCAATACGTGCATTGTGTGACTTCTAGTGAGTGTCTCTCTCCTGATGCTTCTTTTGCTTACCCCGTGGACAGATGCACTCGGCAGCCCTCAGCTCTTTTGCAAACTTCCTATTTATGCCTTCACAAGCACCTGGACCAGAGGCTGGAGCTGCTGGTGGCTACCATCACCCCGTATCTTGTTGCCACCTCCTCGGTGACATGCGCTGCCACCCCACACTATCCCCATGTGGTTTGCCATGCATTCCCAGTTTCTCCCTTGTCCTGGAAGGTATTTGTAGGGGGCTTTAAAGAAGGGAATGGGGGCCCCAGATACCTTTTCTCTTCCCCCTGTTGCCCAAGAGGCAGAATCTGGCCTTACTGCTGGTGAGCACCAGGCTGGGAAGGGAAGGCAGTGCAGTGAAGAAGGAGTGACTCATTCTCCTGAAATGAAGCAAATGTACAAAAATGTGTCTGCACCTAAAGATGGGTAAAAAAAATATAACTTAAGACTCAAAAGGTTCACTTCAGTTGCCAGAGTGCCCCCAGATGAAAACTCTTTTTTGCCAAATACTTTCCCTTCCACAACTCCATTATTTTTTTCCCCTTAGTATTTTCTCTTAATGGTTGAATCGTTTAACACCACATACAAAGTAGGATCTGGCCGCTCTGGGGCGATTCTGGGTTGCCATGGCAATGAGGCCTGTCTCTCCAAATTAGGACATTTTTCCTGCTGCCTTTTCTGTGCGAGACTTTCTCTCATCTCTTTTTCTCTT
>NW_010195425.1:23390-53891 GCF_000695765.1 Mesitornis unicolor
AAGTGCTGAGTGCTGCCTTCTCTCTTGCACGCTCCCTGAAAGGGATCAGACTTTGCCCGTCTGAATTAATTCCTCTGAAGCCCTGTGCCAGCTTGGCGTGTGCCAGCTCCATGAAGACCAGTTCGCCGCTCCTCAACAAACCCGCTGCAGGATCAAGGGCGAGAAAGGGTAGAAGTGGTGTAAAGGCAGTGAGGTTAGTGGGGTACGGCAGTGTGTGACTGTGGCATGCTTATTCCCTTCTTGGTACACCATTGCCACATCTCTACCTGGGTGCTGCTGGGACTGGCTGGAGCCGGGTACTGGGATGTGAGCTGCTTAGCTTAAAATATATTTTAGGACTAGAAAAGTGAGTAGAATAAACCTGGGGCAAACATAAATGTGCTGACATGCACAAATCTGTCAGACAGCCTTGGCTCCCCAAGGTCCCATCCTCTATGGGGCCAGCACCTGCTGCGAGACCGTGGGAGTCATCTGTCTCTTCAGGGCCTTGTCCCCGCTGCCTCCACAGCACCAAGCTGCACCTGGTACGTGCCAGTGCACCGAAGCAGACAAGTTTACACCACTTCTGCACCTGTATATTCCCCTTGCTGGCTTGGAGTTTGGCGTGAGTCAAACCCACCGCAGTTTATTCTGGCTGCTGACATACTCCCAAGGCCCCTGTGGCAGCTGGGATTATTCTGACACAGGGATGCCCCCAGTCAAACTGTCTTCCCTCCAACCCCAGGGAGCAGGAAGAGAAAGGAGTTGGCACAGGCAGCACTAGAAACTCACAGAAATGGAGGCATGCCCAAGGTGGGCAAGTCTGGGTGGCTCAGTATTGTCAGGGGCTGGGAGCAGATCTGCTGTCCCAGAGGAGAGCCATTGCGACAGTATGAGGTGATGCATGGCAGAGCAGTGCAGTCTGGTGTTTTATATCCATCAGGGCAGAAATGAAAAGGTGAAGTGATGAGATTTTCTTGCTCATTCTTCCCCTGACCAAATGGGACTCCAAGACCGGTTTTTGGCATATTTTGGTATATTCTTGTGGTATATTTTGGGACTTTCATATACAGCAGCGGGCACAAAATCAAGGAAGGGCAAAAATAATAGATTGTGAATGCTTGGAGTGGAATGAAGGTGTAAATTTTTGTTGAGATGACTGGCCTCAAAGCTTGGCCGTAGTATGACGTTGCTGTTTTTCATAAAAGATGCTCTGGAGCTGGGGGCAGTTGGCTGTGAAGTGAAGAGCGTAGCAGAGTGATGTGCCATGGCTGAACTCCTTGGGTTCAATCCCAGGTGCTCTGCACCTTTGGCTGCTGTGGGACAGCAGTAATGTCCTGCTGGACTGATGGGGTGGTCAGGCACACTCCATTTCTCCAGGAAGCCAAAAGTCTTGATTCTGTTTAATGAGGCAGCATTTAAACAAAAAGAGGTGGGTGGACTTGTCAATTGATTTGACCCATAGTGGTAGGGACTTAGGTATACTGGCCCAGTAGATTTAAAGCTGTCCCTTAAATGTTAATTTAGAAAACTGTTTGTAATGATGTATGAACTGGTTTAGATCAAACGCTAATTTAGCCCAGTATTCTGCATCCAACAGCAACTGATAGAGGATCAATACATCCTCAGAATATTCTCCAGGCATCCCGTGAGCTTGGGACTTTCTAAGCTAGCCAGTGTATCTTTGTGTTTAGTAGAACTGGATGGGTTTTTCTTCCACACACTTACTCACATGCAAATTCTTGGCATTTATGAACCAATACATGTTTTTAGCATCCAAGAAACAAGGAGTTTCACCACTTAACTGCTCATGGGCTGAAGAAGTTCCTCTTTGTTGGAAACTTGCCACTTGGCATTCTTTTTTTATATCCCCTCATTCTTTTACTCGAAAAAGGTAGCTAACTATTATTCCCTCTTCACCTTCTCTATCCAGCCCCTGATCTTGGAAGCTGTTACCCCTAGCTGTCACTTTTCTACAGGAGAATTGTAACTTATTTAGTTGATTCTCAGGAAGATATTTCCAGTTGTGTCATCCATCCTCATTACCTTTTTTGCCTCTTCTGCATCCCTTTGGGGAAGGAATTCAACAGAGACTCTCCAGTGGAAACAAGGAAGATATGTAGACTGAGCTGGCCGACACACAGGTGCCCTGTGTTGTCCTGAAGAATTGTTTTTGGCTTTGCCCTTTGATATGGGTAAGAGGTGCAGGTGTGGTGTCTATCACTGTTTGAAGGGCAGTTACAAAGATGATGGAGCAGAATTGGTTTTTGATAGTGCCAGACAGTGTAGTGAGAGGCCATGGTAACTCCTTGGACATCAGGAAAAAGAATTTCAGTAAGAGGGTAGTGCAGTGCTGGAACAAGGGCCCCAAGGTCAGCCACAGCTGATCAAATCTAGTGTTGATAATGGTCTCATTTCAAGGGGATTCTTCAAGGCCCTGTCTTGCCAGTGTTTCTGAGATGCCATGAAATGGCATTAAGATGCCCTGGAAGTGATACCTGAGTCTGAGGTGCAGAAACTTTCTGGAGTTTCCCTTATGGTACAAAACCTCTTTGTGACATTTTTTTCTCTGTGATTTCAGTTTATATTGGCAGTGATCTATTAGGTTTTTGCCCCTTGGTGCTGACAGTTTTTGGGCTGTGATGCTGAGCAGGCAGGTGTTTAGCATCCTCTGACCCAGGAGCAGATCCTGCATCCCAGGGAAGCTTCAATGTGCTGGATTGCTGAAGTGCTCTGACGTTACCATCGGCCTCCTGCCTATGACACACCAGTGCGCCTGCCCAGCTGCATAGGAACACTCCAGTAGGTCCTTGCTAGCAGAGAGCAAGGTGTAGGGGCATGGCTTGGGGCGAGCTTGGTTTGCTGAGCAGAGCGGCAACTGGGTCACAGAGGGGAATACAGCAGAGGTCTTGTAGAAACAACTGATGCCTAGATCATTGCATGCCTGGGAGAGGAAAAGTCCAGTTAAAAAGAACAAAGCAAAGCTCTCTGTAATTGCAACAGATGTATCTGAAGCTTCCTCAGGTGATGAGCTGGTTTTGGTGGTGGAAGCTGGAAAGATCACTGGAAACTTGTGTGTGCTGGGATGTGGAGGCAGGATGCTTCCCAGACACCAATTCTACTTCCTAAACTTTCAGTATTTTCTTCATCTAGTTGTATATGAGATATTCTGAAACTTTTCTTTCTTGTAATGCTATTATTTCAAGTGTTTGTCCTGTCTGGAATGCAGAGGTAGCTTCAGCAGTTGGAATGTGCAGGATTTAAAGGCTGAATTTCTAATCAACTTATTTTATGTCTACCCTGACCTTAACTGTTTCTGGCCCCAGCACTTTCATTCTTGTGCTGTTCTTTTATCTTCATGACTTAGAGAATATTAAGATTGAGTATGAATAGGGAACAGGGAAAAGTATCTGGACTTCACTAAATAGTAGTGGGGATGTGTGTGTCTGGGAGAGTTTACTGTGAAAATAATTTGTTCTGAAAGGGTATGGGGCTTGCAGAAAGGAGGGGATTTCAAAGGCTTTGTTTAACATTAGCATTATTAGCTACATTATACGTGTAAATCTCATTATGAAAGGCTTCTGGGTGTTTCAGTGAAAATAATTAGAAAGAAAACTTTGAGGCAACTTGTGTAAATCAAACCAAGAGAATAAGCTGATGGCAAGAATGAATAATTACTCCCTTGCCTTCTACTGCGTGCCTGCCTTAATTTCCCTTCCTCTGGTCTAGAACAAACAAATAGCCACAGAACAAAACAGGAACAAAACAAGAGCACCATCAAAACTCTGAGCATCATCTGGAGAGAAGGCACTGAAGTTCTCTCTCTGAATGGCTGGGAGAATTGAGAGGGGACTGAGGGAAAAGCAACATAGAGAAACTCTCAAGCCTCCCTAGAAGTGGAAAGAATTTAAATCAGTGCTTATAAAATGCAATGAGACAGGTAGGTAAAATTCTTGCATGTAATACCCAAGTACTTGATTTTTTTTGCCAGAGGGGAACATTTTCACCCCCTTGCTTTTCTTGAGAAACAATTCCGTTTAAATTGGATTGAAAAATGCAAGATGGCTCTTTAGGTGTGGATTAATGCTACAGGATAACTGCCAAAACAGTCAACTACAGTGAACAAAATAGGAAATATAATTATTGCTGCAATTTCAGATCACAGAGAATGAATTGTAGCTGCCTTTAGGAAAAACAGAGACATAGCATTTGAATGAAACAAAAATTTAGTTTCCCCAGCCAGAGAGTCCCACAGAAGAGAACTCATGGGGATGAGGGGAGCTTTCAAAAAAAGATGGAACTTGAGGCTGCAATCCAGTATGCATGTGCAATATTCACACACTTCTGTGTGGCAAAAACCATACAAGGATGGCACACTTGGTTTCTGCGTGCTAATAAAATGAGTGCTTCTCCAGCTCCTCTGCAGATCCTTATGGTTCCAGTGAGACTCTCCTCAGGCATGGCGAAAACTGCTCTGCAGTCAGCAGTGGGATCAGAGCCCAAAGCAGCTAAATGCTGCTAACCAAAATCGAGAAGGGAACCAGAGCCTTTGGATGGAGATGAAGGGAAGGAATGAAGATTAGAGTCCACTTATAAGTTTCTCTTGCAAAAGCTCATGCTGATAATTTATCACTTTAACTGCAATTGGCATTTTAAGGGGCACATTCTACTTTGTTCTTTCTTTGGGGACAGGCATGTAAAGTATCTGGAGATTATAGAATGTGAATAGCATATGAATATATGATCATCATACTGGTGTATATGAAATGTTTCTATACATATAGTAGAGCTGCCTGAAAGGTTTTCCAGTGGAACAATCTTGGAAAATGTTGATACTACAGTATTGAAAAGTCCCCTGGGAAGGTGTCAGGCCTCTCACAACTGTGGATGGAAATGAATCAGGTTAGTCGGTCTGCAGAGAGGCTCTGCAGCTCTTCCAGATCCCTCGCCTGCCAGCTGAATAGACGACAGGCTAAAAAGAAAAAGTCCTCTTGAGATGTCCTTAAATTGAGTTTTTCAGGTATTTCTCTGTTGCAAATTATGTCAAATATTTGACTTTCCATACATGATAATGTGAAAACTTTTTTCGTTTTGACTACAAACAAAACAGCAATTCTGTTTTCTTGCTGTCTCAAGAAATGCAGTGCAATTACCCATGTGTGCCTTTTCAGACAAAACCCACTGCTGGAATGTCTCTCAAACTGCTCTGGTGTCTTTTCCATCAGCAAAAGTCCAAAACGCACAGGGCTCATTGCTATTGAAAGTCTCTCTCAATCCTGGTAGTCTGCAGCCTTCTTGGCCTCACCCCCCTCCATCACCACCCACTCCACAGATGCTTTGCCATCCTGAGAACGTATTTAGGTGCAGGGTATAGGGTGGGATGGGGTAAAGAGGAAGAGCTGGCTACCTACAGAAAGAATGGGGGGTGGAGGAAAGTGGAGAAAAATACATATGGTTCCTCAGGTGCTTCTTTCTGTGCTGGGAGTCCCCGCTTTGGTCTAAGGACCCATATCCCTTCTTCTGGGGGACAGAAATGGCCTGTGGGGTTTGTAGTGGGGAGACAGGGGAGGAGATGTGGCTGTGGAGACTTGTAAGACCAGGATGATGCTTGGCACTCAGTGCTGATGTCTTGTATAACACCTTATTCTGCTGCGTTCAGTGGGAGCTTGTGTGGGTCCAAGATGTCATGTCTGCACACTTGCATCTGCAAATATATCTTTGAGAGAGTCTAGATAAAAAAGGATGCCTTTAGACTTTGCTACAACATGCTGTTGCCTGGGTCTAGTATATCTAAACCACATCTATGAGTGAATTATATCCTTTTCCCATATAGGTCTGCGTTCTTCTCTCTAAGTCCTGATGAGTATCATGGTGGGTAGGAGAGACGCTTTGCTTGGACTTTGTATGGTGATTGTCCAGGATGCTTATCATTTTACCTTCTGCTATTTGACTCACTGTATGATAGTGAGCAGGGTGACCTTTGTGGATCTTCTTGGTCATCCTGCAAAGCAATGTCAGTCCAAGTTATATTGCTATGGATAATATCCAGGGAATATGGGGGTGCAGATGTGCCTGTTAAAGGGAGTCAGTTCTGCAGCTGTGCATAGGTGACTGTATCTGCTTTCAAAGTTTGTAATGAGGATGGGCCAATCCCTCACCAATAGCATCTGCTTGTGTTTTTGCATGACCAGAAGCCCTTGAAAAATGCAGTGACCATCAGGCCTCTTCAAGAAAGGCTCAGCTATCACCAGAAATGTATTCTAAAATAGGCAAATCCTCCACATAAGGGTAATGTTGATTTGTAACATGTGCTTCATTTTGAGTGGGTTTTGACGAGTCATTTCTGAGCTGCCTGAGCAAGCCCTTGAAAAGAGGATATGTTCTCCTGGGCTTGTGGGGATATGCGACTTTAAGACGCTTTGGCAGGAGCCAGCTGTAGCCAGCTGTTGTCTTACAGAGACACTCCCCTTACTCCTGTGGAGCAACCTGTGAATGGATGCTGAATGAAGCCGGCTCCTTGGCTCTGACCGACTGCTGGAAAGCATATGGCACCAGGAGTAAAATGAGCTAAGAAAACATGCTGAGTAGAAGAACAAAGCAGACAGAAGCCTTGCCAGAGCTGAGACTCTCTGGAAATGCAGGTGATACAAGGGAACACTTGCATCATAACCAAACCAAAACCTGCAAGCAAAATGAAAAGTGTGGGTAGCTGGGAGCATGGGCTGTTGTCAGGGGATTTCAGCCATATGAGGTTTAATTTGGAATGGGAGCATATAAATGGAGCGATTCTGCACTCAGATCACAAATTCAACCTGTGGCTTTGAACTAGAGAATTAAAAAGAAGACAAAAAAACTTGAGAGGGCTTTTGAAAGCAAAAAGGATGAAGACCCCTGAAGGTCTGGTATCTCTGACTGGTTAAATCAGTCCCTGATAAAGGACTGGGTGGTGGTACGAAGGGACAAAACTCAGTGAGGTTGACTGGAGAGAGAACAGGAACACAAGACTTTCCATGGCAAACCTCGGAGAAGTGCTTTGAATTTCTTGAGGGGAGGAATCACTGAGTCCAGAGAGAAACTGGATTTGGTGAGGAATATGATAGGCTGCAAAGGGAGAAAACTGCAGAAAGCACTCTGGCCACCTTCCTACTTCAAAGTCAGCATCCACCAAGAATAATACAGGGAACTACTGATGTTGCAGCAAACAGCAATAACCAACACAGTGCCGACATTTGAGAAAAGGGTGTAAGAACTGCAGTGCTGTGCTTTACTTTGCAAATACATTCCCAATATAGTTAAAGAAGATGCCAACATCATCATTAAAACTGGGCAGCTCTTCGTACCTGCAAAGGACAGTTTTGCAATAGCAGATGATTTTGTTGTCTACGTCAAAGCAAGTGGGATACTTCTTGAAGTGAAATTACATAGGAGTATGTTAGTCTGATGCCAGAAAAAATGACATTAGCCTTGAAAGAATAGCTAACAGAAGAAAATGGTAAAGTGGGGAAATTCAGGATGTATGGGTGTGAGTTGGTGTTTTGCAGGGAAGTGGCTGAATTAAAAGTGTGGTTAGAAGCCTCGCAAACTTGAGAAGGTATGATCCATAATATTGTCCTTGTAAGGTTCAAAATCAGTTAAGCTGAGGTTACTTCAAGGTATCATTTGAGGACAATTTTGTGGGGCAAGGAAAGCTGCCTTGCTATAGGGAGGAATGGTAGGAGCTAAGTTAGTCCGTGATTCATGACACTAGAAAATTTCCTTTTGGTTGTAAGTGTAGATTAGAGTAAACCAAAGAGTTTATTCCTCTGGAAATCATCAGGTGATGAAGTGTGTAAAGCTGGACACATAGGATCTAAAAGAGTAAATAGAAGTTTAAAAATAGATCAGTTTGTGCTACTGCGAGGGAAGGAATTCTGATATCGAGGACATGAACATCTAGATAGTGGAGATTTTGAGCTGCATTAAAACTCCATAAAGCTGTTATCGATGATCTGGGAAGCTTTGTGAGGAACAAGTACCAATGTAGTGTAATTTACATACTTTGAAGAGCTGTTAATGCAGGTAGATCACGCTATCTGCCCCACAAACAAGGGAAAAAGTACCACAATCTTTGTGAGAAAAATCAGTGCCCCATTTAGTTTCAGCAGCCCTGGTCCTGACAGCACTTCTGTGCAAAGATGTCCAGTGAATATGAGATGAGAGACTGAAGATTATAAGAAGGCAATTTAGGGATTTAAAAGGAACTTGAGAGGGGCCAAAGAGGTTTTATCCTGAGCTCAGAAGAGCAGTGATGTTGAAGAGGCTGTCAAAGCTTTTCACACACCTACCAAAAATGTAGGCCATGTCAAGTGAAAGAGTTAGTGGTACAAGGAAAACTGGCCCCTAGCAGCAAAGTAGCCACTGATCTTTTCTTGCTGCCTGGAAAAAAAAACCAAACTAAACAAACAACAGAAAAATAAAACAATTCAGTATGTACTTGTCCTAAGCTATTATTCTCACTTCCTCGAGTTAACCTTATTAGAAGACACTCCAGCTAAGTAGGTGATCATGCATACTAAATTTGTTTTTCCAAACACGGTACACCTGACTTAGTAGCATCTGACTATGGGCCAGTTTAGTAAGCATGAATTTTAAGCATGGAATTTGACATGTAACTGCTAGTTTTCTTCATCCATGATTTAACAGATATGAGGTCAGAAACCTCATTAAAATAATAGAGAACAGAATGAAAAGGATGAGGGTTATAGTTTGATCTGTATTAAGCTCTTTTAAAATTACAGCATGGCATCAACAGAGTGAGAGTTGCCTCCTGCAGGCTTTTTGTCCACCAGAAAACTGGGGCCAAAGTCACTTGGGATTTTTAGTTAGTTATATGAAAGGACAAGTAAGGCAAACCAAAAAGCTCAAATCATTTGGGGTCTGAGAAGCTTCCTTTCTTCATGGAATGATATTATGTGCATACACGCTGGAGAAGAAAAGCTAGAGGTGGGCCTGGCAACACAGGAAAATACTCTGTCGTTGTAGGAGACTATCAGGGCAGGTGAATGTGTATGATGGAAGACAGATGATCTTCTTCACACTCCATAAGGGAATGCTACTAATCAGTCATTTTGCTCAGCAAGGCTTCAGATGAGTTACAGCCACAGCAGGTGAGAGAGATGTGGCCCTGGTCATGACATGACTGATAGACTCAACACTGCTTTGCCCATGGAGAAGAGCTGGTTCATGTGACAGCACAGGTTGTCTCAGAGAGTAAGGCAATGTGCTTGTTTGAGTAGGCAGTGGACAGGTTATAAATATGCAGAATTTGGTATTATGTTGATATTTGTTGATTGCTGTTATTCTGACACTCGCTTGGGAAAGGAAGATGTGAGGGTCTGTGCCCTATATGGACTCTGACCTAAGCCAATTCAAACTGTTCCCTGTCCCATCCAGGGTCTTGCTTTGCCCATACATGTCAGATGAGAGCTGCCATATTTGACAGTATATAAAGCAGCTCTGTGTCAATGGCTGTGGGTGATTTCCAACCCATTTGGAACAAATTTTTCTGGCCTATCCTGGTAACACAATATCCTTTTCCTTAATTGTACTGGAGACCAGGGTGTTGGTAAAGCAGAGAGACTAGATTTCTCGCTTGCTTTGGATATGGATCTTCCCTCAAGACTCATAGTGGAAGGTCATAAGCAGCAGCTTTTACTTTTTGCTCCCTGTGAGTTAGGTCTTGACCCTCACTTGCTTCTCTGGTGCTGTCCCTCTGAGATCTAGACTTCCTTTTTCCTGTTCTGTTCCTGGAGTAGGAGGTCTAAGCACTACAGCTCAAACTCCTCATGATGACCAAGGCTGTTACAAACTGACCTATCAAGCCGCTGGGTGGACCTGTGGCCTTCCAGCCAATGGAGATGGCTTGCTGATGCTCATAGGCTACATGTTTTTGAGATGTTAAAATGCCAGCTCCATGTGTGTTGTGGTGTGCACTTCCCCAAGCAGTCAGCAGATGCAGAGGGGGAAATAATACAGATCTTGCATACATCTGTTGTCTGACTTCTCCCTCCATTTTATGGAGCCCTTGCCATGGGGTTTTTTTAGTATGAGCTATGGGACAGGAAGCAAAAAACCCCCAGCAAACCAAAACCAGAAGAGAAGATTAAGGGGAGCCTGTTCTACATTCTAACAGTTAATTAAAATGTTCACTTTTGGAAGCTGGTGTTCCAGGCAGACAAAGGAAGAGAAAAGAATCCATTGCATGAGATTATTGGGTTTGCACCTTAATATATTACTAGGCAAAAATTTTACTTGTGCAATTTCAAGTTGAGGAATTTTAACTGTAGGTTTTTCTACTTTTATGTGTGGAAGGGTAGGGGGAAGGAAGTATGCTATTAGTATTTTTCTCCAAAGGACTCTTTTGTGTGTTATGATCCAGGGAGGAACCGAACAGAGTTCTGCTTTTCCTACGCACTGCACCCTTTAATCATCCAAGACCTACAAGGAGTTCTGGGGGCTCTAGCGTGGAGGTGGGTGCTGGGGAGAAGCAGAGAGATGCTGCAGCCGCAGAGGGGCCCGAAGGCACAGATTCGCAGAGCGCGGTTTCCATGGCAGTGCTATGGAAACCAGGTTCTGCCTCTCACTGCTGCTCAGGGTGGAATTTCAATGCTTCACGCAGCCCGGGTACCCAAGAAACAACAAATCCACAAACAAAAATGCACCCAACCTGTAGATGCCTCATCAGAGCATGGTTTCTCATTCAGCCTGCATACCCTGCCTGCCACCCTGGGGAAGGAACAGACAAGCAAGCCTAAATCAGCTAAAATTAGAGCTTATTACACACCTGTGTCCCTGCCTCCATCTGGACCCTTCAGAATAGCTTTGGAGGTTCAAATAAGCTTGATCAGCTCTAGGATCTTTGATCTGCTGTTATAAGTGGGCTCCTGAATGCAGCCTGGAAGACGAGTAGTTGTGTTATGAAGAGTCAGGATACATAGGGCTAAGAAGGACCCAAAGCAAGAAAAGTTCTCTTCTGCTCTTGGCTCATCTGTGTGACCTTCTCTGAATCACTTGGGTTCTCCATTCCTCAGTTTTCCCATCTGTAGAACAGAGATGAAAATGATATATCCCCATAGGCTGGGCAAGTCTGACTTCACTGATCAGTGCAAGCAAGTACTTTGAAGATTTGGGCTTCTGTGAAACCTATTTAGTTAATGGTTGGAAAGTCAATTTGAGGCCCTCTGATGAAAGTGGTTAGAAAACTGCCAAATTTTACCAGCTTCCAGATCAACAGCCTGTATGAAGTCATACTTAAAGCTTATAAAGGCCTCACCCTCATGTTCCCTCTGATCTGTATTTCTCCTGCAGGCTGGGACACTGTAGCTCCACAGTAGCACACTGAGACTGGAATACAGACATTTTAGTTGCAATACTGCGAGTGTTAGGCCTGCAGTACCAAAAACTCAACTTGCATAGGAAGGAAAAGGAAGATAGTGTAAAGGTCAATCTTCGATTTTACAACCTTTCAGTGCTGGCTGACTTTGACCAGTGCAGCTTGAAACTCAGCAATTAGTTTAGCCTACTTAAAACTTGCCAGTGATTTGCCTGGGATGCTGGTGAATATGTTCCTATGCCAGTAACCATGTGCAAGCACTCTTTGGCTGGGGGTGGGGAGAGTCAAAAGAAGCCATGGGTGGCAACCTTCTACCCTCTCTTATCCCACTTCTGTACCAGAAGTGTCAGTTTTGGGCTCTGGAGCTCTTGCATGACACCTCCTAGGGAAAGGTGGGCTCTGAAATTGCCTTGGTGCTTTGAGAGCATCCCTGGGGCATCCCAGTGCCCTCTCCAAGCTCTCCCTTCAGCCATCCCAGAAAGTATGGCATGCCACATGGGGTCCGTGAGTGCAGTTCACACCTATGGTGGGGCACTGTTTTCTGAGCCTGTGCCCTACAGAGTGGAAAAGCACATAGCCTCCTGTGATGGCATGGATGTGCAAAGTCACAGCTGTGGAGTTTGTGATGCTGTGCGAAGCTGGAGAGGAAGTGGGAAGGAAAGTGCAGGTGCCTAAGGTCCCACGTGCAGGTCCTCTGGTCCGCCCATTGCTTTGGAGTGCACTCCGCATCCGGCTGTGTTTTCTTAGCCCTTGGAGGGAGCCTGGCAAGGGAGGACATGGCACTTCACAACCTTTGAGGGCTGTCAGGATGACAGTAATAATAAGCGATAACTTGCTGCAAGAGCTGTCAGCCTTATAAATACCAAGCCTATGACAGTAACAACAGGATGGGCCTTAGTCATATGTTGGGGGGAGGATCTTGGAGAATCCTTGGGGGGCGCTGGCTGTGTTGTCAGAGCAGCACCCCTTCACTTGCCAGGGATGTGGGCAAAGCTGGGGCCATCTCTTATCCTGAAAGCAGCTTTTCCTTGGGAATCAGCTGCCCCTCTTCCCCTGCAGAGGAATTGCCTTCTGCTTAATAAACGTTTGCTTGTAATATTCTGAAACAAGGAGGCTAATCAAAGACCCCGTTCTGTGGAACAGGGATGCTAAGTGACAAGATTAATTTCAGTAATCAAGAAGCTTAATTTGGACATTTTTTTCCCCTCTTCTCTGTTGCTGATGGAAATTGAGGCAAATCTCATTCTGGAGAGACACTCCTTCCCTGCCTGGCAGCACCACTCTCCAGTACTGTAAATGGTTGTGCAGGGACTGGAGGATGGGGAAGAAAGGAAAGGGAAATAGGAAAGGGTCACAAGGGACAGTATCAGAGAAGATGTGTGGACTGCTACGACTGATGTTTCTGAAGCATCTTTCCTCTGGAAAGCTCCCAAAGTGTTTTATAGACTGCATCGCAAAGGCTCCAGTCAGCACTGAAATGCAGTCATCTTGGCTGGATTGCAGCAAGTCTTTGAAAGGACATGGAAATTTGACTAGGAGAGGGGAGGCAGGAGGCTATGATACCACCAAAGGGAAATAATTAGATGAGAGACTATGTGATGGGGTGGGACTTACCTGAAACACACCTGTGGCTGAAAGGTCTCACTGCTGCAATTAAGAATGAATTAGCCTTCATCCTTTAGTGATGTGGGGCACTGAGGGTCTCTTTCCTCAGTTCAGCCAGAGCTGGTACCTCCAGCACAGCTTCATGCAGCGCTGGGACCTGGCTCTCCTCCACCTGCCCGGCTACTGCTAGTGCTGCCTCACCTGCCCCAGAGCCACCTGTAGGACCTTGCCAGACATGATGTCACTGAGTTCTGATGTCACACGTTTGCCGGTGAGCATCTTGGGGGTCTCAGGCTATCTTATCTGGTAACAGAGAATGATGGAGGCAGCTGATGAGAGGAATGGGGAAAAAAACCCAGAAAATGTGATTTATGGTGAGGTAGGAAGAATTGGGCCCCTGCTCTGCTCTCATGAGGGAGCCCTTCTTTAGTTGCAATTTAGACAGGGGAACGAATTCCCAAGGGATATAGCAAAGCTCAGGACTGTGTAACGATCTGAGTGGTGTTTTCTTGGGGTAGTTTTATGCTGGCCTAAGGTTGAGGTGTGTGTGCATGGGCAGGCTGGAGAGGACTGTCTAATAATAGCTATTTACTCATTCAAATGCCTGTGATCTGAGGAAGCCTGGACAGGCACCCAGTGGCGTGTGACAGAGCTGTCCGGAGCGAGCGAAGTGGGTTTAAGGGAATGACGTCCTTGCCCGAGGCAGTGAGGTTTCAGGTCTGGCAGCTTTCCACGATGGCCTCTCCAATGCCCCCACTGTCAGCGCTCTCCTCTGGTGCTGGCACCTCTCTTGTGCGTGCCCCCTCTCCCTTTCAGTCCCCGCGGGGGGCATCTTTAACTTGACTGCACCCCCTGCCATCTTCTGGCAATCAATTTTGCAGAGACAATCCGTGATGTTCCTGACCCCCCTTCTTTCCCTCTCCTCCTTCCCCTCTCTCTCTCCCTCCCGCTGACTTGTTATTATGTACTGCAGCTGCCCGGAGGATTTAAAATAGACCCATAATCGCACAGCAGCTCCTCTTGGAAGTTTAAATATAACCTCCTTGTTAATCTTGCGTGTGGCAGCAGCACAGCACCTGGGGAAGGGAGGAATGGACAAGCACTAACCCATGGCTTTACACCAGGGCCAGGAGGGCTCAGGATTTACTTTTTAGTGAAATTATGAGGCAATTGCCTGGTTTATTTTAACCAGAATAGCTCTGAGGCTGGTGCAAGGTACCATACTGATGATTTTTGAAGCATGAAATTCTTCTCTTAGTTGCCATCCCAGGTACAGCATGAGGGAAGGCTGGCCCTCAGCTGCCCTCCCATTTCCCCTGGTTTGGTCCAGTCTTTTACCCCTGCTCCAGGAAAGCCCTCCTGGGAGACTGTGGGCAGCTCAGACCTCCTCCACCTTTTGCCTTCCTGCAACAGGGTAGCATTTCTGCACGTTGTGCTGAAGGAGGTGTTTCAGAGAGATCAGTAGGGAGCTAGGCAAAGATCCTGCACATTACTTCCCAAATTATTTTGTGGTAATGGGCTGATTACAGTCTCATTTCTAGCTCTCCAAATAACAAATTTACCCCTCAGACTGGAGAATGGTTTGCTGAACATCATAGTTTGATGACACTACAGAAGAGATCACAATTAATAATGGATTTCCCCAAAGGACCTGTTCTAAAAGGGCAAATCTAGTGCTCACTAGCCCATTAAATGTGGTGAGACACTTTCAAAAAATAACTGTTGCCTGTTGCTTTAGGCTCATAGGATCCCTGCACTTCCTGCATCCTGAATCATGTCCTAACTAGTTCTTGTGCTGTGGTTGGCTGGAGGGAGGATCGAGCTGGCTGTCCAGGGACCTGGGTTTTATTTCCTCCAGTCTGACAAGCTGGTAGATACCAGGAAGTTTGGTACACACCGACACCAGGAAGGTTGTTTCTCTACTTTAGTTTCTTCATCTGGAACAAAAAAAAGGGAGGGAGAAGACATTGTCATTTAATTTATTTTGAGCAGTGTTATAGAAAACCTAAGTATTATTGTCTGAGTACCCAGAACAAAAAATAGTACTACGATGCAAAATTATCCATCCATTTTAATAATCCAGCCATAGTAATTGCTAGAGCTGGGGGACTAATTCACAACACATAATTTATTCAGTGAATTTAGCTTCTTTTTCTGCTCATGGAATATCAATTGTGCGGATCATAATTTCCTCAAATTTATTTGAATTTATTCAGTGAACTTCTTGGAAAATATTTACTCTATGGATTGATACAGGCTGCATTACTTAATTATGGTTGGTCAGAGGGATCTATTTGGTATTGTTTCTATTCCCTTGTTGAATGAGCACACAAGCACTTCTGGCTTGAGTACTTGCATATGAACACAGAAGATGTATGCTTCTGCAGGTTTTTGCACATTTCCATACATGAATATGCAGGTAAAACTCCTATCCAGGAGCACTGACAGCAAACAAACATAGATGAGCCAGGTCTAAGCAATTTTGCATTAAAAATGTGAATGAATAATTTTAAAGGACCTAAATTACCAGGAAAAAACTCTAATTTTAGACCAAAGTAACCTGGTCCTCAGTAAATGGCATCTTGAATGGCAATAATGGAGTGTTGAATCAGAACCTAATAATTTACCTCTTTGCCTCTTTCTGCTGCTCAGTACAATGATTTTCTGTAGTAATATAGTCCCCAGCTTGGATATACATTGTATGAAGACTGTTTTCTTTATCTGGCTGTATTTGTGTCACACTTGCTGTGAATGTGTTTGTGTCCTGCAATGGGTAGTGCTTGTCTGAAAGGGAGACCCAATTGCCTCTCTTCCATTAGGTATCCATTGCTGACCTGTCTCACTCACTCCCACCTCCCACACTAGAATTGAGATGAAGTGCAGTGTGGCCAATCTGAAACTTTCTAAACCACAGAATTTTAAACGTTTCCAAATGTCTGGCTCTGGTTTATGGTGCAGGAGTGTGAGGGATCATGTTCATGAGGAGGACATTTGTGGACATTTGTGAGTAGTGTGATCCACACAGAGTGGAATAGGGAACAAGCAGGAAGAACTGGACAATCTTGAGGACTATGTAAAAAAAACCCACCCAAAACCAAAACAGGGTGAAATACACTGGTGTGAAGTTCAGGAACATGCAGATAGACAGGTCTACAGTACCTGGTTTGGAGCCCTGTGGTGGTACCCACACTAGATCTGAAGGACTTGAGCAGTGGAAATTGTTTGGAGAGTGCAGCACTAATATATTTCTATTTTTTCTAGCTGGTCTGGGTGACTTTGCACAGTCTGCTGGCCTGTATGGGAAGATTCTTTGTTACTCCTACTAATTGATCATAAAACAATGAGATTATCAGTTGGAAGCAAATGAAAAAGAGAAGAAGTGGGAGTATTATTTACTGATGTGATGACTGAGCCTTCAATATGAGACATCAGCATAAAAGGCAATTATGTTCCTAGGTGCCAGGCAGGATATTCCCTGCCAAGGCAGGGAAGTATCAGTGTCATTGTAAAAGGCTCTACTGTAATTTCCTCTGTGTACAATTCTGCATGTAATTCCAGTTATCCCAATTAAAACAAAAGAGAATTAGAAAACTATCTGGTTGGTAGGGTGAAGGAAAAACACATTTTACAAGAGCAGACTAGGACACTGTAGCCTATCTAACCTGGCAAAATTCAGTCTGAGAGAATATAAAAAGCTGCCCTCCTTTAAAACAAGAGTGAGGGGAAAATGCCCTGGCAGTAGGAGAGCTCTTCAAGGTAAAGAGCAACTGGGAATGAACTGGCCAGGAACAGACTACAGCAGAAAGTAATCGGTACAGCGATTACTTCCAAACTGCACAGGGAAAGCAAGAAACCTAACCCTTCTTCAGTGAGAGCATGAAAGGTTCCTGGAAAGACTGATACGGAGAGGCTGTCTGGGAGACTAGGGCTGGGACATCCCTTCCAGACCATTGTTCCTTAATTACATCAAACCCCATGTAGGCACTCTGTTCGTCAGAATTAAAAGGACCTTAATTCAGTTTAGTTCAATTTTCTTCTAAGGGTTGCTTTAATTTGGAAGAACTGTGTCCATTCAAGACTAATGTAATTTAATGAATTCATGCTAAACTCACAACTTTAGTTAATTTGGATTAATTTTCCTAGTCGTTCCTCAGCAGACAACCCTTAAGACATGAGCACTTCAGTCCCGCCTGTGATTCAACTCTGAGACAGCAAGTAGCTTTTCTGACTGCAGGAGGCCTGAAGAAACATCTGACCATGCCTAACATGCTCCTGCCTCATTCTTGGAGAAGTGCTGAGAAGGGCGCAAGCTCCCAGACCCAGTGTCTTGGGTGTCCTTTTGTGTTTCACCTCCCTACTGCAGGGGCTGAGTGGAGTGGTGGAACAGTCTAGGCTTATATCCTTGTTTGGAAGGAGTATTAGTATGGTCCTATGGGAAGGTGGGCTGCGTAGGACAACCTGTCCCGAAAGGTGGAGTTGGCTTTGGCTGCAAGTAGTACTTGGCAGTAGATTTAGGGAAGTGCTGGCTGCTTGGCCACGTGCTAAGCAGCTATCTGTGCATAGGAAAAAAAATAGTTTTAATTCCCTGAACCGCACTCCATTGATTATCATTGCCGGCTTTCAGGGAAGAAAACACATTTCTCTGTAATGCTGTCCTAAGGGGTTTACAGCTCGGCTGCGATGGGTGGTGGTATTTCTGCTGCTCCCATTAGTCGGCGCATCCTTACTTGCCTGTTTCTGTACAGCACACCACGAGCAGGAAATCTGCAAGCCCTAATCTGCCAGGTTTTGGAAAATGCATAAAGGGTCACTGCTGGCAGGCCCCAAGCAGCAGGAGGATTTAGAGGTGCAGAGCACAGCCGCCGCTGCCACGGGCACGCAGGAAGGGACCATGCTCCCGTGGCTCTGCACGTTACCATGGCAGCAAAGCTGGATTCTTAATCAGGATTCGTGTGTATGTGGACGTGAACCCACCGTCTGCTGTTCTTTTGGTCTCACCTCCTGCTGCCTCAGTCCCAGTTAGTCACGCCACCCTGTGCCCAGCAGGGTGGGAGGGGAGTCAATGAGGAGGGACCCTGCGTGACTGGGGGGTGCAGAAGAAGAGTCCAAGGTAGGCCTGAGAGAAAAGGTTTAAGATGTCCCTTGGGTCTTGGGGAGCAGAGAACCTCTGCTGAGGTGGTAGGGGCAAAAGGAGCCAAAGGAGCAGGCAGTAAGTGTAAGTCCTCCATAGCAGCTATGGGAAGCACCCTGAGATATTGGGGTGACTAGACACTGCAGGAAGGGACTGAGTCTTGAGGAGGTCATAGTATGATTTGTAGACCCTTAGGTAGCACCCAGCAGGCTAGCTCCAGGAATGGTACAATCATGTGCTCACAGATGTAGCTCAGAGACTGTACTGAAACCACTCTTCAGTTCCTGTGACCCAAGCTAATACTTCAGCAAAGGCGCTGATGTGCCTTGTGGGCTCACTAGGTCGTCTGGGTTAGCTCTGGCATCTCTGACATGGAGCTGTAGCATTATGCAATCCAGGCATGGTTTTGAGAGGCCTGGAGATGTGAGAAGGCTGTTGTTGGGAAGCCGAAGCAATCATACAATGTGCTTAAAATAAGCTTATGCAGATATGGGTGAGCAAAGAGATCTTGTCTATCGTATTCCCTCTGTATTGAGTACATCATCTGAGGAGAAAAATTTGCTAAATGAAAATCTTTTCAGTTATAATACCTAGCTACTTCAGCACCTGGACAAGAGCACTTCAGAGGAAACCTAGAAGCAGTAGCAAAAGCTTTTGGCACTTCAATAGGCAGTAATCTCCCTTCTGAGTCCACAAAGACTGCAAGATGCTGTTAAACTCTGAGGAGGTGGATTGTTGCAAGCTGTAGCATGGAAGATGTTGCCCACTTACAATCCTGAAAAATCCCCTACCAAAATTCACCAAGAATGGGACCAGTTTATGGCTATTGTCCACACACCAGCAGGAGGCATTATGACAAGCCTGCTTAAAGTCCTCCTGACACTTCCCTCTGTGATGCTATTCATCTCTAGACTGTAAACTGCTGGGCAGCATCGCTGTGCACTGGTAAAATGTTGCTATTAATGTGCACAGAGGACTGAGGGCTTCCTTCATCGAAGTCCAAGACACACAATTGACCTTGTGTAAGGAAGACAACTGCCCTGTTTAGAGGAAGCCTGAGAAGGGTTGAGTCCAAGGCTGGGAGTTTGTATGATTAATCTCTACTGAAACAGACATGCTGGTGCTTATGGAGTGAAGTGCAAATCTTCTGGGGACCCAACAATTTGCTTGTTGCATATCAATGAAATATGGAAATGCTTTACCAATGGGCTGTGCAAAGTCCTTCACAGCAGACAGCTGAAGGGGAAATTATGGCCCTCAGAAAACTCTCTGTAGAAGATGAAGTTTAGGATTCTCAGCCCTTTGTGTATGGATGGAGTATATACATTTTAAAACATGCAAATATGTAACAATATTGCACACTTGTCCTTCCTTGGATATCCTAGAGCTACATTGTAAAGAGAGATTCCATGGGAAGGAAAGACAGTCAGGGATATCTGTAAAGGCCATGCTTTCCCTCTGATGAAGAGAAGCTGTGTCCATAGCCTACTGCTGAACGCACAAGGAGCCTGACCACATTCTCTCTTTCGCTTAGAGAGTACGGTGTGATTTTGAAGTTACTGTGATTAGCCTGATGAGCAGAAGTAGAAAGAGATCTACTAACAGACCTTAGAAATTACTGGGTAACATAGCAAGAGCAGCTGGACACCAAATGAGCTGTAGAGCACTGGTTGACATCTCCTATGCAGTGTACTTCATTCACCAAGCATACCCACTCTGCAAGGCTGCATTCCTTGAAGAGTGCTGATGCCAAGATGATGAACATACGTAGGTCTTAAATTCTGTTTCTTCTACTTTTAGCACAGAGAAAAGGAGAATGTCCTCTGAGATGAAGGGTGCATAGCTATGGCTGCAGGCTCCTATGCAGTGCAGATGGATGCGCAGTGTAGTAATGCACACATCCTGCATCCATTGAGATAATGAAAAGGTCAAGCTCCTTGCACTAGCCACCAGACTTGAAGGAAAGATTTTCAGCTCAGTACTCCTCAGGAGGTAGATATTCAGAGGTTTTGCATGAAAAGCAGAAAAGGCGCTTCTTCCTACGAGGAAAAAATAAGTATCCTGAAGCTAGATGACCAGAACAATGACTGCCTAAGCTGCACCCTAAAATAAACCTTTCTGTGGCTGTTTCCTTTCCACGAGTATTGTTTCTTCTACCTGCCTAAAGGAAAGACAGTTGGTTTGGTTTGGTATTTTTTTCTTTTCAAACCCAGATCCTCTTGGTGTACATTAATTAGATTACTACTTGTCTCCATGAAAGATAAGTCCTGAAGGACTGTACTTTGGCAGGAGGAATAAAGTCTGTTAAAACCATGTCTCCAATGCTTTCACCTACAATTTGAAGGTATGCAAGCTCTCTTCCTTTGGGCTGTGGCCAGGGCTGTGTAGTGAAGCAGCTTGTGTAATCCTTGGCTTCTCTCTGAGAGCACTAACCAGAGGCTTAATGAGTTCTGAACGCATGTGTGGTGATGCAGACACTAATCTTCAGTAAGGCTGGACTGCACCATCACCTCATTTCATACGGATCATTGTCAGATGATGCTCCACTTCAGGTGCTGCCAGCCTGAATTGGAGTGGAACTGGCATATTGGAGATGAGGCAATGAGCCATCCTGCATGTTGAGTTGCCTACATACATGTGACCGTGTGTGTGTGTAAATACATACATATATACATACACACACCTGCATGCACTGAAGCATCTGTACACAGCTGTGTGCAGGAAGACAGAAAATGATGAGACAGAGTGATAAAAGGAGAGTGATAAAGGAGAAGACAATGCACCAACGGCTTTTCCCTTGCGGGAGGTGCAGTGCTGGACATGGCTTTTTATTTCCCCTTTCCTATTGGTATTTGTTCATCTTTTGTCATGGGGCCTGGCCAGGCAACGTTCAGACTGAATAACTCGTTTCTCCCCAGCTTGATGTAGCTCCTGCTGATGCTTCCATCTACTTCCCACTTCCCCGTCGTGCTGGAGTGTGTGGTTAAGAAAGAGGACAGACAATGGGAGATGCAGGAAAACAAGATGCATCAGCTTTGCCTTTGAGTCAGTCAAAGAGCTATTTCTATACCTTACATGCCTCACTCTGGCTTTTATTCTCTTAGATGCTTTTGTTACTCTTATTATTAATGGCCAGGAGAGGCAAATTCTTTTGCTGCTCCATCAATCCCTTTCTCTGCTGTGCCGATCCTCAACAGAAACCTCAGTGCCTCATGTGTGTGTGTGATCTTGAAAAAGATATGGCAGTTCAGTCCTAGCCTCATGTTTTGTTCAAAAAAGTACAAAGCTGAATATAGATAGAAAAATTTGAATTCAAGTACAAAAAGAGCATCTTATTTATTATGCTGCTGCTTTTAAGTTATGTCAAGGGCATATTGAATATATAGATGGCACCTTCTATTAATGTGCTGGTAAGTATAGAAAAAGAAGTGAATTCAATTATGTGTGCTCCGACACAGAGTTAAGCTGACTAGAAATGGGCTCGTTGCCTTTCATTGTCCAAAGAAGTACAGAACTGAAACTCGTAGCACTCTTATTGCAAAGTCAGATGGACTGAGTCTCTCTCCCAAATCCTCTTCATCAAACCCTGAGGAGTGTAAATGTTCATATGTTTAGATCATGAAGATGGATATAATGGTCCTTACAGCACCAATCACTGTAGCAACCATGAACATGAAGTGTTTCAGGAACTGTGGGGAAGAATGCAAGCTCTAGCTCTGCAAGTCTCCTGTGGTCCAGCCTTTTACCAAGAACAACTCCCAGTTCATTGGAGTTCAGCTATGGCTTTTCCTCGAATAGGAAGTTTGTCACAATTTCTGCCTCAGTTTCATAGCAGCAAGGAGTATGGCAAATGGCTGTTAATCATCAGGGCAAAGAGAAGGAACTAACAACTTATGATCCCAGTACAAAATAATAGGAAGCAATAATTCAGCAGGTGTGGATTTGGCAGAACAACCTGCAAATGTCTGGATGGCACGTGTGCATGCAGGGGACTTCATATATTTGTATTTTTGTCTGTAAAGCTGTAAGAAACCTCCTATTGAGTTTTTAAGACTTAGTAGATGGGAGCTCATGGGGTAGAGAGAAGGTTGGTGCTGCCATGCTTTCATCCATCCTGGAGCACAAGAGGTGCTAACTATGGCCAAAGCCAGGTCTGATGGGAATCTAGTCTTCAAGCACAATAAATGAGGCTGCACACTGAAATTCTTACGGCTTGCTCCAGCCAACGTCTCTTGTTACGCACTTCAGTGATACAGTCGCTTTCCAAAGCAGGGGCTGCATCCAGAATCCAGGACCACCAGGTGGTTCAGGAATCCACCTCTGGTTCTTCTCCTCAGGCTTACAGAGTCCGCTGCTAGATCTGAAACCAGGAGGAGTGTCACCAAGGTGGTGCAAGCTGGGATTTGAACTAGTTAGCTCTTCTGACATACCAGCTGTACTGGACATGAGCTGGAGTTTCCACACAGCGCTAATACATGGATGCCTTAGAGCCAGTTCATGGTTTCTGTTGCCTGGTGCAGACACACACATTATGTGCTAATGGCTGCCAGTAGCATGTCCAGACAAAAATGGACCAGGGTACTGCTTCTTTGTTTTATGTCTGGACTCTTTTATACTGTCCTGGCAGCATAAGGAAGGTGGTAAAATCCCTCTTAAAATGCACCACACAGGGCTGCCTTCTTGCCTAGTGCACAGCAAGGGTTCAACACTGCTTCTGTCCCAGTCCATGCTGTAAAACACAAGTTGGAGCGAGCTGGAATAAGTCAGGTTTGGGAGAGGTCAGGGCAGGTAGAAGGTGTGCTCTGAGCAAGCAGCACCTCCTTTCCAAAGTGATAAGATCTGATTTGGAGAGTGCATTGAAGAGTAGCATGGATCCTTATGGTCTCAGAAAGCTGCGACTATGAAATGGCTGAATGCTTACTCCTAAGCTCAGAAGGAGAAAAGCTGGGCTCACTACTTTCAGAGTTCTGGGGCAGTCTCACGGCAGGAAGCCAGTGACTGGGGCTAACTGAAAAAACCTAGGGGTATCTGTGGGACTGAATCTCTAGGTAAGAGCGGTGCCTGAACACAGGGAAACAAAGCAGCACATACACTCCACGCCTTCCTCTTGCACCAGAGGGGAAAACAGCACCAAGAAGCATGGAGGCAGGCAGGAACCAACTCTGGAGGAGGTCTGGGCGGGCAGGATGAGGGGAAATTCTGACTTGACTCCTGCCTGCCTCTGGTTACTTGGCACCAGAGGTCCACGCAGGTAGCCCATGAGTCCCCCATCCTCTTCCTGAGCTGCCGGGGGATGAATCCCTATTTGAGGTATGAGTGGCGACGCCCAGCCCCAGCCTTCGCAGCCCGGACACCGGTGGGCTGGGTCAGTCTGTACCCCGCGCAGCGCCGCAAGGAGTCGTGCGGAGCCGGGGTCGGAGCCATGAGGGTCGTAGTCGTGCGGGGCCGGGGCCGCGGCCGGAACCGGAGCCGTGGGGACCGACCCCGCTGGCTGCCGGCGCTGCATTACGTGTGCGTGGTTGCCAAGGAAACTCTGGTGCTGAACTGGGACCAAAGAGGTCGGGGCTGGACCTCTTTTCTCTCTCTCTCTCTCTTTTTTTTTCATTTTTTACTCAGAGCAGCAATTAGGACCCCCTTAGAGAAGAGGGAGCCAGGTATAGGGCAGTGGGAAATCTGGAGTCTTTGTAATCCAGTCAGATCTCAGCTCTTGGTTTTGACTCCTTGCTAGAGAGCTCTCCCATTTTAAGTGGCTATGTTTGTTTGTTTTGTTTGGGTATTATTTTTGATGGGGTTTTTTTGTTTGTGTTTTTGTTTTTTTCTGGTTTGGTTTTCTTTTTTTATTTTTTTTTCTTTTGAGTAAGATAATTGCCTATTTACTGCTAGGCAGAATGGGTAAGGCTGAAGCCTTTTACTGCTCCTTGCCTTAAGGAAAGTGGAGGGCACATTTACACAGCCTGTGCCTTCAGTTGCTTGCTCACTTGCACTCTGAAGCAAGGTAGTTCTGATCCAAAGGGTATGTCAGCTATATCAACGCATTGAAAATTATCTAAACTGGTCAATAAGGCCAGCCTGTAAGAAAAGATTAAGTTCTGGCACAGTATTACCTTAAATTGACTACTTTGCTTCAGCTGTGGTCCAGCCAGCTTGAAGCATAGGCACAGCCAACTTCATTCTGTCCATAAAGGCTGAGTAGACCTTGGCATCATCAGGACTGCAGATGCCATGTGTTAAGATGCAGAGCAACTAACAGCCTTGACCTGCAGAAGGTTAATGCTTAAATAAGCAATGCAGAATGTGAGAGAAAGGGGCACCACTACTTCATGAGACAGAAGGGGAATGGAGGCCTTTCCAGATACACTCTGACCTGCCCACAGTTGGGCCATGGTGCAAGGAGATCTTCAGGTCCTGAGAAGCTCAGAGGGCATTTGATGAAATGCTGAACTTCCAAGGCTTATCTAAATAGACTTTGGAAGTTCAGCTTATAATAGGGTTTGCTTATAATAAGAGACCAAAGGCATACTTGATGAAATGGAAGAGCAGTTAATTTAGAAATGATAAAAAGAGATAGTATTTCACCCTGGATAGTTGATTTGAGAAATTTATTCAATGACATCTTGCCAAATACTGTGACTGGACCTTTTAAAGAGTGCTGGATGGTTTTATGGCTGCTATTGATTAGTCTGGCTATATCAATGACATTCCATTCAGTTTACAGTCAAAATTCAGTCCTTATTCTGGAAGGTAAGACAGCCAGAAAAGAAGCCCCAGGCAAATACCATGATGTAATTGGATAGATGAGTAATGGGACAATCTGACTTTCTTCTAACTGGTTTGGGCTGGCAATGTCAGGGTATTAAGACAATGTAGTGGGTTTGTATGAGCTGCGACAGAGAAGCTAGGCCTGGGCTGTCCAGATTGCCAACACGGTATAACATAGCACCTGGTGGGTGGAATCTAGCCAGGCTGACCAGGGGTTTAATCCATCCATGTAAGCTCATCAAACAAGGAAACACACACACAGAGTTGAAAATGGAAATGCAACAAGCCTGGTGTGAAAACTGTTTATTCTGGCAGCTTGCTAACTGCCATTTCCCCTCTGTGGAAAAGTGCTGGCATCTATATATGATGCTCTGAGAAGCTGGTATGGCATACCATCATTGTATACTAGCCTGCTTTGACCAGTGATTTTGTATAAAATTCACAAGTGGTGCACCCTTTCCTTAGCCAAATAACTTTTGAGGTTTTTATCTGAATTATATACTTCAGGCAATTGCCCTGTTATGTTTGACTCTCATCTTTTTTACTAACTACATGTGGTACTGCATGGGTGACACAATCCCAAGATCAAGATAACAGAATCTAGGTTATCTTGTGTTTCCTCTGTTGCAAAATGTTTCAAATGAATGATTTCTGTAGACCCTTAAGTGGAAAGTGGAAATCACTTAGCTGTTTTCAGCCCTTGAGTCATCTTTAATCAGAGACCTTTTTATTGCAGCTCTCAGGAATTCCTTGGTGCTGGAGCACTTATGCAATTGCCCCTGGGCTAGGACTCTGCAGCAGGTCTGTTTCCACTGCTACAGAGAGATTAATGTCCAAGCCATGAGTGGGATCTGTATATATATGACGATACTTATGTGTATAGTTAATGTCATTATACATGTGAATCTCGGTGCGATTGTTACCATTTACCAGAGTAACAAAACTGAGCTACACTAGCAACTCTAGATTCCTTATCACAATTATTCTCAGTTGCCAGCAGGGATCGTAGCTTCTAGAGAAGACCTAGAGAGTCAACAACGATTCTCCTAGCTCCCACAGACCTTCTTTCTTGGCCGCTTGTACCACACATGGACCAGAAGGACAGCACATGCTCTCCTGTAAGAGAGAGCTCTTATAGCCCTCCACTAATATATCACAGGATATCCTGCCTACCTTTCCATCAGTGGGGACACTGAACTGGGTCTCTTCCTTTCACTCATCTACCCATTTCCGTAGTCACTTCTCTGTAACCATCATTTCAGAGCTGTGCATCCTTCTGTCAAATAGAGCCAATGTGTTCAGTAGTTATTATGAGAACAAGGGAGGGAACTGATAAATTATACGGTTATGTAAACCATGTTCTGCATCTAACGAATTTGAACTTCCCACTGACAGCACATTCCCAGGACAGCTCGGAGGATTTTCACCAAGAACAATCCACTCATCAGTGAATCAGAGCACTGGAAAAGGATTGCAGGAGGTCATCTGCTTCATCTGCTGTGCAAACTAAAACCAGTAATAACCCAGGGAACTTGTTCCAGTAAGACAGGAAAGTTTTGAAATCCTACTGAATAGTATCAACTAGGCAGAGAACCATTAAGAAATGACACAGTCCAATCCCAAGATGTAAATCCCACCACGAGGACATTGTGCTAAAGCTGTAGTGTCACCATGTTCTCGTAGTCCCTAGTACAAGCACTCAAGGAAAGGACTCGCGCAGAATGATGCAGCACGTAATATTAAAACCAGAGTTTTATTGTATTGAGTCGTTGAAAACTAAATAAAAAAATTAAATATGGGGAGAAAAAACAAACAGGCAGAAGATCTTGACTGCAGGGTAGCCTGAGGCAGTGATGCATTTGTGGCAAGAATAAACAGGAGTAAATGAACACTTAACCAACAAAGATCCTGATTTCCTGTCAGATCTGTTGTAACAAACGGGACTCAGAAATATAGAAAATTTAATTATAGGACTTTGAACTGTTGTGGCATTTTCCATCATGAACAATAAAACTCCCAGTGAATCAGGTATCCCACCAGGACTGTGACAAATAGCTACACAGTGGTATCTCAATTTTGAAGAAAAGAAATCCATAGGTAAGGGAATTAAGGTCTATGTTTTCCCAGAAGTTATTTAGTGCTTTCTCACTCTTTTTTGCCCCCACAAAATGCATGGTAGTCAGGGCTGAAGCTTAAACAAGAGGCAGCCCCATGTTATTTGTCTGTAGGTCATAAAGAAATTTCACAAATCAAGACTATACTAAAGACACATGAACAGCTTTTCTCCTAAATCAAGAAAATCAGAAGAGGACTTTGGAAAGTGATAGTGGCCTGAGTTGTTAGGATCTGACACAATCCCCTTTGCAAACTGAAAAGGAAGGGAACGGGAGACCCCAGTTGTTAAGCTATGGCTGCACAGGAAGCTTAATGAAGCAGCAAATGGGGTTAGATACACTGATGATGCCAAAAGCCTAATAAAAAGGGAGTCCTCCCAGAGGAGCACAAATTGTATTTCTCCTGCACCTGTGCAGAGATAGCAGCCTAGGGCATTTTGCAAAAATTTGGTTTATTTCTCCAAATCTGAGAAGGAAACACATGTTCTTGATTAGCTTCTTACTCCAATTCTTTGTGCATAACTTGGCACACTTGGCCCTTGTGAGGTCTGACACTTAGACTGGAGCTAAAGGAACTTGCCATCAGTAGCAAAAATCTCTTCATGGCCCTGTGACCAGAGCATGGTGCATAGAACTGAATTACTTCCAGCTAAGATGCACAAAGGAAACGTGACATGCTGATCTCCACACTTCCCAAGTCAGCAGTGGCCATACTATGGCTCAGTGTAAGGCTCTCTAGTTCCTCCAGATGACTGGCCCACTGCAACCATTTTTGGGAATCTTGCATTCGTCAGCTTTAGGGATGTTCTCTTGTCTGTCCCATGCCCAGAAGCAGTTTTGCTTTTGATAGTATGTTGTTTGTAAGGCAGTAATTGCTTTTGCTTGCCTGGGAAATCCAGAGAGGCTGATAGGAAGGAACTTATGAGAAAAGCACCCTGGGGACCTCTCCTGCCACATCTGAGGTAAATAGTTCATTAAATGGCAGTGATTGGTTTCAAAAAGTGCAGCTGCAGGAAGGCTTCTTGAAGAGTCACCTGCAGCCTTGCCAAGAACCTGCATTTCTGGTGAGATGGGGGTCAGACCTGACCTTTGTGGAATACCTGCCCTTGAGGGGCAGAAAGCACCGGGCATCTTAGAAGTGGGGATAATAATACTTTGTTTCTCTCTAAACCTTGTGTCATCTCTGCAAACTCTCATCCATCTACCTAGGAACTTGCCAGCCACCAAATCTCCAAGAGGAGGCTTCATGGTGAGTGCTTCTGCACCTTCACCATGTATGATCCGGCCTCCTTATCTGAGGAGTTAAACATGCAAGAGAAGGAGGCAATACTTGTCCCAGCAGCAGTAAAGACAGAGCAGATTTTCTGTGGAAAGTCACAGCTCTGTCAGCTGGGGAGTGGTGCTGTGTCAATTGATCAGCTCCACCTCCAGCTCCACTCTGCAAACTACAGATCTCTGACCTTGCAAGGTGACAGTGGGGGAGTACTAGGATCTCTGGAGGCATTGAGATCCTGTAACGGAGCCTCTGCTCTTTCAGACTGGGTGATGGACACTCTGCAGCATCTCGCCGTCTCTTGCAGGAGTGAGCTATGGAAAGCCTGAGCTTGCAGGTTAAAGGGCTGTAGGAGAAGACAAGTGTTTTCCTGCAGCCAGGAGGTTGTATTTCAGCTGGTTGATGTGCAATGTAAGAGACTTATTCTGCTTCAAATTCAACCTATCCCTATCTCAAACTTAAATCTGTCTCCCAGTGGCTGTTCCAAGGTGAAAAGGAGAGGTGGAGAAAGAAAATTTCTGCAGGAGAAAAATAGGAGCTTGTAATGTTCTGTACAAACCTTTAATGTCTGTAGGGATAAAATATTCCTTTTTGGTTTTAGACTGTAATAAAGCAATAATGATTCTATGGGGTATATGTGTGTAAAAATGGTAAAACTCCCTATTTCTCCTAATTTAAAAGCTTTCACTTCAACACCACAGTGAGGTCAAATTCCTGCTCTATCTGATAGCCTTGTGGTTCTCTGTCAGTTCAGCTCCTTCTCTTTTTCCCTGACTTTCCATCAGGTGTGATCAAAAATAAGGACAGGAAGGAAACTGTGGCTCTTAAGCATTTTTCCTAGTTTGATTTTTGTTCCCCAAAAGACACTGGCTGAGATTCCCATTCAGCTCTATCAGCAATTCTCCTGATTTCTTGTGAGAAGGACACTTTCTTCTACACTGTTGCCTGTCCTTCCTCCCTCGCCTCTTTCTTTTGAGTGCTGAGTTGGTTAGGGAATGAAAAACATTTGGCTAGCCCAAGTATTGGGGTGATCAAGTGCCAAGAGACATCTTGGCAAGCCAAAAGCTGGACTGGCTTACACCTTCCTAATGCTTTCATTTTGTATAGAAGTTGCCTCTTCTTGCTGCTTCTATAATAAAAATGCAAGCAGTTGCTCAAGAGCAATTATTACGTGCACAGCCAAGTGGTCTGTGCTGTTTGATTTAAGGAGGGGTGCTTACATTTCTTGGTGGAGAGGAATTGTTTACCTGAGTTGCGATAAAGCTATCTATTTGGTGTATTGATTTTTGATGTTCTGATACACTCTGGTTAGTCATGAACTCTGAATTTTCTCCCTGCATCTTTGAGGCTGAATTCCCTAGGAAAGCACCTAATATTTTTTCAGAGGAGACTTCAAGATACTATGTGTCAAATGTTCCTGTAATTCAACAACCAAGTCCTTCAGATCTTTGACTCTCTGCTAGAAACTGTGGAAATTCACAGTCAGTTCAGAGGTTCTTATGCATAAGTATAGAAAAGCTTTTGTTGAATTTAATATAAAAATAAATACTAGTCATCAGTGTAACTATCTTACCTTTTCATGTGATAGTAAGGCTGAGTCTTCGCACTCTGGCCTTCCTTTTGCTACAAGCGGCTTTTGAAGGCACAGTGCAGTGGAGGGTATTGCAAAGGCTTGTTTAGGCATTCTTCAAACTCTGGCAATAGTTTAATCTTTCTTCTGACTTTCTTGATTTTCTCCATAAGCTTCAAAGTTAAAAAGTATCTTTTTTTTTTTTCTCTGGAAGACTAAGTTCTTTTCCTGACCACAGTTCTGGTAGAAGGAGGCGAATTCCTGTGACGGAAAATATGAGTTGTTTTCCACAGATTGAGAGGCTCAGTTGCTGCTCCTGTTTTTCAACTTGTTTCCAATTTGTTGCTGCTTTCTTTTCCTTTTTCTTTTGGTGTACATTTATTTTTTCAGTGAGCAAAGAGCAGCCCTAAGAGTACTTTCACAAGTGGGTGGTGAGCTGTGTGGAGGAAGTGAACAGAGTTTAATCACCAAGCCTTGTAAGAGAAGCATGGGGATCTGGGAGCAAGGACTCTTTCATATAGGAGGTGACCTACAGAGAGTTCAGGAAAGAGAAACAAACAACATAAGGCTGGATGCAAGATCAGAGCTTTTTGTTCTGGAGTTGCTGAGCTATGGTGTATTTTACCACCAGAGAAAATGGCTATAGGTAATCAAAACCATGACTAAAGAAGGGATGAAGGGATGAATGATTAACTGGCA
>NW_010195425.1:53922-63384 GCF_000695765.1 Mesitornis unicolor
CTGCTGAAAAACAGCTTTACCAGCCAGGCTGTAGGAAAGTGAATTTGGTAGAGACTTGTTCTAACTGTGAATATCTTAAGGTAATTTCTTGAGGCATTTGTACAATGAGTTTCCCCAGGTCTACAACTCCTGACTACCTCCTTTCGTATTTCTGTTTCAGCTCTTCTGATTACTGAAAGAAAGTGGGGTTACTATCTCGTTCCTAAAAGTGGTTGGATTTGAGAACTTTATTATTATAATGGGAATCTTTACAGAAAGATATACTTTAATTCTGCATTTTTTGGGTGTGGGTTGGGTTTTTTTGTGATCTAATCCTACTCTACAGAAGTTAGTGGGAGTTTGCGGTTGATTTAAAAAGATAGAAGATCATGAATTGGGCAAAAAACGGGGATTTGGATTTTACTGAATCCATCACAAATTGAAAGCCTGGTATCTTGTGAAATCCCAGGACAAAAGGGTTTTACATTATGCCATTGGAGAACAGAGATCTGTACAAAACTCCCTTGGAGTCTTGGAGGTTATAAAGTGGTACAAATTCTGATTCTTGCAAAGATAAACTTGGTATGGTAGGATATGAAAGCAATACCAAGAGAAATATTGAGCTGACATTCCTCTAAAACGTGATACAAACAAACCCCATGGTAGTTTAGAATTTTAATTTTTCTGTTTTAGTATGTTTTATGTTGTTCTGAGACTGAGCCTTCACAGTTGTAGCACTCGGTGCTACTGCTTGCTTTGAGAGGAGTTTGCAGTGGAGGTTCTCACTGCTATTTGTGTCCAATGGTTTTGCCTACTCTAGTTGTACTTTGGTCTGGATACTCAAACTAGAGTGTCCCAAAGTAAATCAATACCAAAGCTGCCGTGTATTCTGTTTATACTACATGTAAGGTTATGATAATGCCAGGATTAAAGCTTTTAATTTCTGCAGCCACGGAATATTTTGTACATATTATCTTTTTCTGTCCTCACTTGTGTACCACTTGTTCCCTGTCTGTTAGAATCATGTCTAAAATTTGAAACCTTTAAGTAATTTTGGCAACCTGCCTTTAAAAATAAAGTAAGGACAGCTGGTCATAAAAAGGCTTTTACTTTCTTCTCACTTGCTTCACTTAAATTTTAAAATTTTAAAAGTTAAAAATCCTTAAGCTCTGGCCAAGATATGAACCATAAGATTCTGACTATGCGCCTCCCCCTCCATGCTCAATGGGCTGACTAGGTATGCTGTTTATTTTCTTTGACCTATTCTTGTTTTCTTTTTCTCTCTCTTCCTCTCTTTGACTTCCTATTCTAGGATGAGTCATCCATGTTCTTCCAGTTTGGCCCATCAATAGAACAACAAGCCTCTGTCATGCTCAACATCATGGAAGAATATGACTGGTACATCTTCTCCATTGTCACTACTTACTTCCCTGGTTACCAGGACTTTGTGAACAAGATCCGCAGTACCATTGAACACAGCTTTGTGGGTTGGGAACTGGAGGAGGTCCTTCTGTTGGACATGTCCCTGGACGATGGGGACTCAAAGATCCAGAACCAGCTCAAGAAGCTCCAAAGCCCTGTTATCCTCCTCTACTGCACAAAGGAAGAGGCCACCTACATTTTTGAGGTGGCCAACTCTGTGGGTCTGACAGGCTATGGTTACACGTGGATCGTGCCCAGCCTGGTGGCAGGGGATACAGACACAGTGCCATCCGAGTTCCCCACTGGGCTCATTTCTGTCTCATATGATGAATGGGACTACGGTCTTCCTGCCAGAGTGAGGGATGGAATAGCCATAATCACCACGGCTGCTTCTGATATGCTGTCTGAACACAGCTTCATCCCTGAGCCCAAGAGCAGCTGTTACAACACCCAGGAAAAAAGGATTTACCAGTCCAACATGCTCAACAGGTAAGGGAAGGGGCTGGGCAAGCCTTACAAAAAAGGGGTCAGAGAAGACCTCTGAGAACAGAATAATTCTGCTATGGGATGTGGTGCTCTGGGGCAGCGGGCAGTGTTGGCTAGGACCTGGGCAAGGGGAGGCGAGCTTGCTGATGTTGGGACCCACATTGCTGTGCGTCATCAGTGCCAGTACTGTCACCCCCTTAGAAAGCTTCCATACAACACAGGGGGCAAGCCAGCATGAGGAAAAGGAACAATGAAGGTAGAGTGCAAAAATTTGAGTGTGCTCCTCAATGCACAAAATTTTGCTTTTGTAACAGCCCTGTACTTCCTGAAGTGTCTTTGCATGAATGGGTCTGTAACTCTCAGGTGGGTTCTTGCTGCAAGCAGTGGGGAAGTTAGTATTAAAATCTAGAAGGCACCAGGTTCTGTTCCAGGCACCAGCAATATGTGAATGGGTGTCCTTTGTAGATGATGGTTGTGTAACCCACCTGGAATATTTTCGAGGCACCTGCTGTTTGAGGACCAAGTGTCCTTCTGCTGTCCAGAAGCCATGAATTACAGGAGAGAAGGAAGTGCAAAGAGATGTAAAGAATTAGAGCTGCAAAAAGAGTTAGAGTCAACAACTCTGCTCAGCTCCTGCTTTATATTGGAAACCTTTAAAGCCCTTGGGTGCCTTAAGGATTCAGTTTAACTCAAAGAGGAGGACATTTGCTATCATCTTGCTCATTGGCACCTCCTTGGCCATTGTCTGCTGTGTGTTTTGGGCCCCATTCTCTTTTCTGCACATTATGCAGAGAGCCTAGGCACATCCCTCAGAACTGTATGTTTTTCTAGACGTTAAAGGGCATTTAAAAATATGGAAAACCTATTTGAATAAACATCTTTTTTTGATCCAGATTCAGATTTTCTTAAGAAACAGTGCTAAGATGCCTGTTTAAGGTCATAGAGGAAGCCTGTGGTGGAACAGCCTCTAGAACAGCACTCTGATTACCAGATCTTCCTTTTTGTCCCAGCTGGAGTTTTAGTGTGTCTCTAAGCAACCCAGATAATTAGACATGGGATCTGCAATTAGCCAGATGCCCCCCGACCTGCTCAGCTGTCATTCTCCAATGTTTTACACATGAATTCCTTGGGCAGGTTGGTCCCTTTGGGGTTAGGACAAGGGGAATCCAGGCAGTAGCTGTTAGGAGAGGTGGCCTCACAGAGCTCAGCATCATTGCTTATTTGTCATGATGAATCAGGGGACAGTATAACTGAGATAGATTGGTTTGCGTGCTGTGACCTCTCACTGTCAACTGTGCTAGGCAGATAGAGGGACTGGTGGACAAGAAGGTGGACTTTGCTTTGCCTGAAAGTTGAAGACTGAAAGAAAAGTCTCTTCTTTGACTCATTATATTATCCATAATGCTCTCTGCTATTTTTTCTTTGTCTCTATATGTTGGCATATTACTTGCCTTTATGTCCTCTTTCCTATACTGCTTTTTGCTGTCTGCAAGACTCAGAATCACCAAAGGTGCCCAAAGCTTTCACCAGTTTCCTTCCCAGATAGGCTTAGGGGTAGGGGGTGTTTTCTGCTGCTCTTTTGAGTCATCTCTGGAATGATTAAGCAGGTAATATATATTTAATATATACAAAGTTACCAGAAGCAGAATCAAGGCAGGATCAATCCACCTTCCCAAAAGAATGGGGATTTTGGGGACATTGGGGGGGAGGAGGAGGAAGCACAATACAAATATGTATTGGTTCTTTTCACCAGTTATATAGAAAACAAAATGTTGTCCCCTGCTATGTGATGCAGCATTCTGCAGAGACTTCCTGCTAATTAGTTCTATCGACACTGTATTAGCCTATGCATAACAATATACCCATACAGCTACGCTGTTTCAAGGACCCAGCATAATCTCTCTGCATAGCGCTTCTTTGCATTGCATAGAAGTCGCCAGCTCAGAGACTCTCGAGTGTCTCGATATGACAGTATTGTTGTGCAGTGTAGATATGCCCTGAAGCCTGGGCACCCCACATGAAAGTAGTTCTTGTCACTTTTGAAGATACTAGCTTTCTTCTCATCTTCACGGCCCAAATCATGCTGTTCCTTCTCCCTTGTCTGCTTTGGGTACAACATTCACAGGAATGACTGCAGATATATGTAGATATACCCAGCTTAGTTTGCTACATCGGTCTCACTGAGAAGCAGAGTCAATTAGTTCATGCCAAGTTCCGTTCTGCCACTGCCTAAATTGCTGCAGGCACCTGAGCTAGCTCAGAAATAATTAAACTGTGCTGCAGTTGCTTCTGTGACCACGGTGCAAATCTTCACTTTGCCTTGCATGGAGCTGGCCTGTGCTCTGCCAGTCTGAGAGTACTACTCGCCCCCCCCCGCCAAATATTTCCACCCTCTCTGAACTTCGGAGTTAGATGGTTAAAAAGTCTTACTTCAGTGAGCTGGGTGCTTAGATTTCTGTTTAAGTGAAATTACTTTCAGGTATCTTTTGATTTATAAAAGCTAGTGGTGTCCAAAATAAGCCATTACTTTTAGAAATACAGAAGTTCAATAGAAATGTGGTAGCTTCAAGCTCAGCCTCACAGTCTGGAATCTGAGCAGGGGGAAAGGTAGAGATAGGGACAAGATGTGGAAAGAAGCAGATATGAATATATGACTTCACCTCACTGAACCAAAAGCTATGGAGATTAATGGCTGCAATCTGTGTTCATAACTTCAAGTCCAATTGAACTCGCTTAAATTTACTTTGTGCTAAGCTTTACACTTCTCCTGAAATGCTTTGTGTATCTCGGTTATTACAGATTTGGCAGACCTGGCTACTTCATAACTTCCCTAACCCCTTCTACCTACTAAGATCCCACAGCACTTGTGTGTTGTGTGCACCAGGCAACAGCAATACCTGCATGCCTAGGACACTGTCTGGCTCACTTTGGACTGGACTGAAGGTTCTGGAAAAGTAATTTTAGTCTGACCCTGGCCCTGGTAATACTATATTAAGCCATCTGCAACTTACAGTTCCCCCTCCGCATGCCTACACAGAATAGAGAAATGTATGTACGTGGGCTTGATGTCTGGGGAGAATGCAAAGTGTATGTGACCTCAGATAATACATCACTATGTAGCTGGCATTTCAGAAACTCTTAAAGCCAATCCAAAGTGGTCCAATTTGCTTCAAATCCATAGCTGGGAGGCAGTGTGATAAAGGAATTTTCCCATGTTGTTCTTTGGAGAGTGACACATCGAACTAAAAAAATGTGTAATTTAGTTCAGCCGGGGTACATTATACGCTAAGACTGTGAATTAGTCATTTCCCAAGATCTGCCTTTGAACTTTGACCATTTCTTACTTTTTTTTCTTTCCCTTTTCTGAAAGTGCAGTAGTTCTGAACGCAGCTAAAATCAATGGTCTTGCTCAGTGTGGTCTCAGCTGGTGGTTGGTCTGGGTGTATAATGGAGTAAGGAGGAAATGGACTGAATGTTACTCAGATTAAAAAAGAAAGCTCAGTTTTTCCATGCCTTTCCCCCTTCTTACATTGACACTTGTTCATTTTTGCAAGAGCTCATACAAAGTTTTGTTTGAAGTATGGCTGCAAGCACAAAAAGAAACAAGACGAACTGTTATCTAAATGCCATTTCTTTCCAATGTAGGTGTTTGGTCTGCATCTTCTCTTATTAATAACGGTCTCACAGCAACTGTTTCTTTCCTGTCTTGAAACCATTTCTCCTTTGTGTTAGACTGGAACTGCAGAAGTATGATCACGACCATTGAACATTGCAGATTTTGTCCTAGAAATGAGCCCACTGGTGAGATAACTCCATTAACTAGTAGGAAAAAGATACTCTGAAAAAAGTTTGTTTTACAGGAATTTTTAGTCTTCTTTTTGAATGATTCTTGAGGAGACTTTTTTGTAGTGAGGGATTTATCTCAATTTATGCTGATAATAGGTTTAGGTGATCATTTGGAGTCCAAATATCCAAATGCTGTTTTCCAGTTCAATTACACTTTTTAATTATTTGCTTTGTTTGTAATAATTACCTCTTCAATTATTCCTTCATTATCCCAGAAAGAAATCTGGTTTGAATATTCCAGTCTATCAAGTTTATAGTTATCTCAATGGCCGGGCTTCTTCTGGGCACCAAGCAAACCACTGCACTCTCTGCTTTCCTCTACCAGATGAGAAGAGTACAAAAGTTGGGAAGGAGTTTCTAGCAGGGTTTTCTTCTGGAGAGGTGCTCAAATATGGAGTTCTTCCCTCTTGGCTCTTCCAAGGAGAGCTGCTAACTTTCTAGGCATTCCGCAAAGCTTGACTATTCTCCCTCCACATGGCTGCTGAGGAGTGAGTGGGCAGAGGTGGATATGTTTGTAGGCAGCCTTCTTCTTATTTCGTTATTTAAATTGATGGGACAGATTTCCTTGAGCTCGGTATTGGTGCTTCTCATTACATTTTAGAAATGGGAAGAAATAACTAAATGACAGAAGCATTCTTGGGAGTGGAATTCAGGGATGAGTCATGAGAAAAGAATATGATTTCTGACACATGTATGAGGAATAGAAGCTCAGCCGTTTTCTATGGATATTCACAGTTGTTGGGCTACATAAGCCGTGTTTTTATTATAGCCTTCAATGAAACCTGGATTTTCCTACTGGTTGTCATGACTGCTTGTGAATGCTGGGCCATAACTACTAGTTTGTTGTTGTAGGGTTACTAATGAGTTCTCCACTGATTGGCTTTAATAGTCTCTCATTTAACACCAGGCTGCACACACCAGATTTCATTTTAATAAAAAGTGCAGTGAAGCATTTGCTTTGGAATGAAAATACAAATGTGGAATTATACTGCCTTTGCAAAGAAATACATTAAGAGGGGAACAAAAGTAGGTTCAATTCTGCACCTCCAGTTCCTCAAATATGAAAACAGCTGGTAAGCTAGCTCAGTGCATTTTTTGGACATGATACTTCCACTTTGGGGGAAATAGTAACTTTCATCTAGAGCTTTCTACGCCAACCAGTTAAGAAATGCAAAAGAGCCCTTGATGAATGGTTGGAAACTGTTTTCAGGGTGGAAACTAGGAGTTGCTGGGGCTTAGACAGCTGAACAGTGAGTCAGAGAGCAGAGAAACTACATACATTGTACAAATATATTGCTTCCCTGGAGATGCAAGACCATAGGGGCTATATGTATCCCTGGAAAGGTGCACTGCCCTTCGGGGTATTGTGCCACCCTGATACATGGGAGCAGCACCATGCCCATAGCACCCTGGACCTGCTTCCTCTAGGTCAGTGCCAAGAAAAATGCCCAGGTGGCACCGTTCCTTGTTTCCTGGGCCTCTCACAACCCCCTCTCCTGCCCTCCCCTCTCCAGTCATGGCAGCTATGGCCTGCCACATCGGACACAGGGATCATTGTATGTCATTTGCTGGTACTGTCATGGAGCCATTCTATGTCGTTTCCTAGCTGAGTGAGCCACATGCCTTCACACAGCACAGCAAGGGAGTTGAGAGCAGAAATGGAGACAGGACCATTTGTGTTGCGCTTTTTCCATTTGCAGGACTGTCAAGTTAACCCTGTGCTAAGAGACAGAAGCACTGGCCAGCACTGTGATCTCACTGGCTTTGATGGTGCTGTATCTACCTGCTTGGTGGCTGGCTGGGAAGCCTTGCTCCAGCCCTTAAAAACAGCGCTGCTGGGACTTGCTTCTCAAATCCAGCGAGGAGGGGAGAGCAGGTATAAATGGCATGTTCCCAGGAATGCAGAAATTGCCCTTTTCAGAAACTTGGAGGGTGAGGGAGCATATATAACTTTTGACCTTTCGGAGCCTTTAAGCCTGTGTCTTGTTAGCAGCTCGTTATGTTCCTGCTGGTTGGTGTGTCCGGCTGCCGTCAGACTGGTGCTAGCTGGCAGCACGTGGCGTGAGCACTGCTGACAGATTGCAGATCCCTGCTGCTGAAATCTGCTTGTTCCTGTCACTGCTCCAGCAGCAGCTGGAGGCTGGGGCTGGCCTGCACCTCCTGCCTCCATCGGGGTCTCTTGCTTCCCTGCATCCCCCATTGTACATCACTGCACACTCTGCTGCCCACATACTGTCATTGCTTTCTCTTTTCTTTTTTTTTTTCCTCCCTGCCTTGCATCTCCTGTTGCTTTTCATTTGTACTGTGTGCGTTTCTCCGTGTTGTGGTTGTTCAGTGCTGGTGAAAGGTGCTTGGTTTGTAACCCTGTGGCTACCAGTTAGTCACGCCGCCTGCCCAGGAGGTGAGCAGTGGGTGGGGGGAGCATTTATCGCTGTTTCACCACGTCTCAGGGGCTGCACTGGCTTTGTCTCACTCCATTTTTTCTGTCCCCTGTAGGGAGATGCTGAGGGCAGCTTTGTAATGTGATCTTGACCCAAACCTCCCATTATGAGTGGGCTGCTAAGGGTGACCTATGCAGAAGGGTATGGTCTGTGCCTCAATGTCCTCCTTGCTTTGCCCAGCCCTTAAGCAGTGCTGCTTGGGCAGTGGGAGGCATGGCTGTCTTGCGGAGAAAGTCTATCATCAAACCAGCTCAGCATGCTGGTAGGATACTGCAGACCCTTGGTTTCTCAAAGTGAGGACCCACCTCCAAGGGAGTATATGATGTTTGTTCTGCCGCAGGCACCACAGGATGCCTTGGTCCTGCAGAGCAGGGCTTTGTCTCAGGGGGAGAGAAGGCACTTGTTCCATGTGGACAGCTGGATTTTTCATCCTCTTTGCAATTAAAATAGGATGGGAGGGTTGAAGTGAAGTGATGGGTTTTTGGCAAGGGTTCTCTTTTGATTAGAGGACAGACCCTTTCATAAAGGCCTCCAATCTACCAGCTGGGAATGAATTTTGGTATGCGCCATCAGTTTCCAGATGGGAAAATGTCCATGTTCTGCTTCCAGCCCTCTGAGACATCTCCTGCTCCGCAGCCAAGTCCAATTAGTGCTAATACCGTGGCAACTTCACTTGCTGGTGACAATATGTTTTAACTTGTGCGTTCAGGCTCTCTCTGCTTTTCATGAAAAGTGAATCAAAATCCTTCCTCTGTGGTGGAAGGAAGCTGAAGGAAGCAGTGTGAGACCACAAGCTCTGGCTATGGTTTAGCGTCAGTTACAGTGGCATCTTCCCCTGATCACAAAATGCAGTTGGGGTCCTGTGGGTTTTAAAGTGCCCCAGGGAATTTGAAAACCTGCTTTAGCAGATCAGCAGAGGGAAGGTAAGAAATACGCTCTTTCCTTCAGGGACTGGCTTGATGAGGCTGTGGATATTTTCTGACTTGCACACCTGCAAATCGACTGTTAGCCATATGTGGTTTCATCACTACAGCATGTAAGGAACACGTGCACTTTTTTCTTTCTGATAGAAATGCGTGGGTTTTTTTTTTTCCCCTCCCCTCAGACTTAATGTTCTTACTATCTTTCAAGTTTTTAAAAATAGGAACTGCCGCGTTGCTATGGCTCCCTGTGCAACTCTGGAGCAGCTTTCTCTTCCCTTCGCTTTGATGCAATTTGGGTTTGTGGTTTGACAAGACACCAGCCCAGCTCGCCGCCTAGTGGCTCTCTCCCCGGGGGTGGGGGGTGG
>NW_010195426.1:0-7175 GCF_000695765.1 Mesitornis unicolor
TATTTATATAAAACAGTAAAAATGAAGGACTTCTGTGCATGCTACCAGCCAAGCTACTGGCACTAGCCAAAACAGCAAGCCACGCTAACAATCTGGGTTCCAGTTGCTTACTGCCATGATTGTCCCACTAGCAACACAAGCACACGATATCATGCACCAGAAGCCTTGTGGAATCTAAAGCAGCCTTCTAAGCTAGCAAACTGAATTATGTAAGGGAACATGCATAAAGAATGAACCAAACCCACAGATATATTGGATTATGTCTAGACAAACATCTGGGAGTAGGAAGGTCTCTTGTATCAGTATCTCTGACAGCAAGGTTTTGGATTTTTAATTACTTATTTGTGGAAATTGCAATGTGAATGTAACTGTTAAGATGCTTTAAGATTATTATTAAAGGCAACGTATTTTACATATGGAAATCCTTCTAGGAAGAGAGGACAAAAGGGCAGAAGATGGAAGGAAAATAAGGTTAGAAGTTCAGACTGCAATGGATCCCTTTATTTTTTTCTTCCAGTGCCATGGGTTTCAAGGGGCTTAATGTGCCCTCTGCTAAAGCTTCTTTACCTCCTAAACTATGAATTCAGAAAGTGCAAGCTGCTGTTTTTGTTGACTTTTTCATTCTGAGGGTTCATTCTGAGTTTAGATCTAGAAGTTTGTATAGCTCATCATTAATAGTTTCCATATTTCGTCATCAGTATTTATCCTTCTTAATTACTGCCTCCTCATTTTTTATGAAAAAAGGACATATTAACAAATTAGTGCTCAGCATCAAAGGTTTATTGTTAGTCAGTGTGAATCAAAAGCACCACCAAGGAGTGATTTCTAGGAAAATGATTAATCCTTCCAGTACAGCTGACCTAGCTATTTCTCACTTAAATTAAGCCACTAGATTTTTTTCATTCCTGAGATAATTTAATTGTCTCATTACCTTCCTCTTTCCCATGCATTCAGTTGCACTGTGCGTTCTCTTTAAATACAGAGAAGATCACTGGAACTAAATTTTAACAGGGATGCAGATGGAGTTAACTTAAACTAGAGGCAGAACAGCAGGAAAAGCTTGTGTTTTGATACCATTAGCTGCAAAATTATTTTATATCAGTTAATGTACTTGTTAAATGAGACAAAAATTAATTGTGTCCAAACCTCATGCAGTTGTTCTGTCATGCTGATGCTGGAAAAAGAGTTACAATAAACAATTATGGAGAAGGGGACTGACAGTATTTACTGTCTTTTACTTTACATTTATTCAGAAAGCCAAGAGGTTTTTTACAACTTCAGATTAAGAGAAGCCCAAACCCTCATCTTTCAGACAAAGCAATTACATTTTCCCTCAGGAAGTTTCAAAGTGAAAGTGTCAAAACAGGACTTCCTCCCCAACACCTCCCTCTTTAAACAACCTGGCTAAAAGAAGCCAATTTAATGAAGAATTTCAACTGACAAAACTTCATGGTTTGACAGCTTATGGTTCCACTGGATTTTGCTGAATCAGCTATTCTCAGCCTTTAGGGAAGGAAAACAGCTAAAATAAATTAGAATAACTTACTGTAGAGCTGGCTCCACTGCAATTGAGGGTTGGGAATGAAGGAGTAATAACTGGATTTTGGGTTGGTTTGGTTTGGTTGCTGTTTTTTTGTTGTTGTTGTTGTTGTTGCTGCTTTTTTTGTTGTTGTTGTTGTTGTTGTTTTTTCCAGAACTGACTTTGAAGACCAACATTCTACCTAGACAGGATGAAAAACTTAACTCAGGTTTTTCTTCCTGGAAATCATAACCTGCCATTTCTGAAGCAGAAATATGAGCTCCAAGATACCCAGGCAGCTAGAACATAAACATTTTTCAGTCTTCCTGATCTTCCACAGTTTTCAGTAGTGTTGCCCACAGCTGAACAGCAGCAGCACCCACAGAGAGAAGCTGGGTCGGGTCAGTGACCGTTGCAAAGGCGAGGCTTGCTCCTTGCAGCTACAGAAGGAGTCCTTGCCACCTCTGGCTTTGACTCTACACCACCTTTCTTGCAGCTAAAGGTGTGAAGGTTTTTAGACTTGTAGAGTTGCTGTTATAAGCTAATTAATTAATTGATTAACTGTGAACTATCAAGCATTAACTACACAGAACTAATCAAGCTATGCATCCTACAAACTAAGCAAAAGCTTATTACCAATTTCCAGACTTAGATATTCATATGTGGTGCCAGATATTTGGAGAAAATAGGATTTCCTGGTTTTTATCAGCATAGCAGCTGTCCTGGACAGTAGCTTTGGACAGCAGTAAAATTTTCTTAACCAACCTTAATTTTCCAGCTATATTTATACAACTCTGCTTTCTGCAGATGTTCAGCATCACAAATAACTCTGAATAAATCCTGTTCTCGTACTTACTGTTTTTTTGTCTATCCACTTCCAATAAAAAAGATGTTACAGAAACTAGAATGGCTAACACAATACAAAGTTACAATTTTTTCAGTCATTACTGTGTCAACATCTGTGTTTTATCTCAAAGTAGGAAACCGCCTCAATCTTTCAGTTGGAATAATATCAAGACTTAGGCTCAGCACTCATAAGCAAAAGCTTGTTACACCAATATGAATAGTTCTTTGAGGGATCCCCTTAAGATAAACACACATACACTACACCCTTTTTTTTGTTTAAATGCATGACACGGCATAACAGGCTGCTTCTTAGACCTACCACAGATTTTATGTAAATAGAACAGCTCTGAGCAGCTGTTTCCCACTGAAACTGTGATCCAACGTTTAAGTCATATGTTGGCAAGTTATTAATAACAAATTATTATAGTTTAATTCTGTTTATATGCTTCCTGTAAATAAACTTACTTGATAGGTAAATTGCTTTAAAAAAGCCAAACAAACTAGTTTGGATCTCCAGTTTACACATGAGCCATTACTTTGCCACCTGACAAATTGTGTGCACAAACTCCTGATCAGTAGCTTTTAAAATAAAACTAATTTTAAACATTTTTATTTTGTAAATCCAGCTGTTGTGATTAAACACAATTATAAAATCTATTTATTTTATTTAATGAACCAAAATAATGAGATTTCATGTCCTGTGAATAATGTTACATATGAATGATGGTTTATTCCAACAAATATTTGGCATTACACAGGTAAAATAAATTTTACATTAGCATTCATGCCAGTGAACTAATTTGCTCATTATTTGCAGCAAGCAGAAAGAAAGGTGTAAACACAGTCAAAGCAAATGTAATTAAATTGAAAAATTGGGGAGAAATGTGGTATCAGTGCAAGTGCACTTAGGAAAAAAATCTTAAAAGTTTATTTATTAAAAAAATATATTTTATTGGCTGTCTTATGTTCCATTTATAAAATCAAAGGCATACCTGTTTATCTGACCACCACAGCACTGTTTAATATTTGATTTGAAGTGTGATTGTAGAGAGAAGTATAAATTAGAAAAATCTTCACTGCCAATGTTGTGAAAATTGAAACAAGTTGGGAATGCTTGATTCAAAAAGACCTGCCATGTTATCCATGCCTTGCCCTCCAAAACAGAATGATTCACATGGTGAAGGTCTCATAGGCAAATCAGAAGAACCGAAACAATTGTTGAATAGTAATTTGGAAAAAACAAACATGACCAACAAGGCTGTTACTATGATTTTACTCATAGATTATTATTGTTAAATAAAAGTGGTTTTATTTATTAAAAACAGTAATTTGAAGCTTTATCATAACATTTGTATGAATCCAAAATTTATTAATTTGAACAGCTCTACTACAAAGATGATTTATTAAAAGCCTAGCAAAGAGGATGAAACTTAGAAAGAAGGTCTGCATCTGTTTAAGAAGGGAAGCTGCAAATGTTTAATCATGAAAATTATGCTTTTTTAAAACTTTTAAACAAAAGTATGGGTAGTTTTAATACTTGTGAATATTCACAATAGCATGTCTGGACAGTGATTGAGATTTACCACCATCTCCCATTCTTATGAAGTCCATTAGGGTAAGAGAAAACAGGGGCAGCAGAAAGAGAATTCCACCCCATCTGTGTATTCAGGAGTTGTGAGAGCTGCTGGTCACCGTGGGAGTGGTCTGGCAGTCAAGCAAGGGGTCATCAGAAAGGATGATCCATCAGAATGGATTAGGAATGACAGAGAAAATAGTTCAAGATTAGATAGGGACCCATGATTGGGATGGGAATATGTGAATATCTCCTGCTCTTCTGGCTAAAAAACATGAATTTTTTAATTGCCTTGGTATTACTGTCCCTCTTGTAAAAAAAAGACTTAAATGGCACAGCAGTATATTCAGCAGTTAGACAGGATTGCTTCCTTTCAGGAAGGAGCTGTGGTTGCAAGAGTCTAGATTTGAAGCAGGGTTTTGTCTGAAAAATAAAGTATGAGACAATTTATGCCCTAAAGTCATTACTTTTACTGGAAAATGACATATAGAGACAGCAGGTTATAGCTGGTACTACAGCACAGTTCCAGCCCAGGAAGACCACCATCAAGCAAGACCATGTACCACATCACACCATTTTACAATGCTCCTGTGGTTTCTTGGGAGAAAACAGGTTCAGCTTCCCACTGGGTAAATAACAACTCTGGCAAATTTTTTTTTACTATTGAATCTGTCATGTAAAAATAACTTTAAGACATCACACCCTTTTCATTCTTGAGAATCTACACATATACCCAGAAGTCAATATAGCGCTGCACACTATGCAGAGGGCATATGAAGGGAAAGCTAATTAAGTGGATGAGGAAAGACTGGATTTGCTAGTTATGTATCACTATATTTGGTGTACATTTGTTTATATTTGGTTATCAGAACCATCATAATTATGAACCTGTACTAGCAGCTTTGAATATTTCTAGATGTAGTGAAAAAGAAAAGACATTATTAATGTGCCACAGAATAATTGATGGGAAATTATTTACCTATCAGACAGTGACATAGGCTGTCTTGAGCTGCTGATAAAATTTTCATGTATATTTCTTCTGACAACTGTCTTTCTTGGGTACAATCTGAAATCTATAAATTCACATATATATAACAAAGTGTAGTTGCACTCTGCACTTGAGTGTACTCTCCCTAGCTACAGGCACACATCGATTTTCACTTAATATTTGTTTAAAAGTGAATTGGAGGGTAGCACAAAAAAGGAATTATGGCGGTCCTACTGATAAGTTAGCTTTATTGTTGTTTTCCTCATTATAGAAGTGGTTCTAAAATGGCCACTTAACTTTCATTTTCTCATAATCATCACAGAACACTTTCCTAATTTTTTAGATTTATTTTAGTACTTACAAAATAGAAAGACTATAATGCCTCTGAAACCCTACTGATGCAATGCAGAAAACATTAATTTGTACTTCAGCCAGTTCTTTACAGAACATCATTACTGTAGTACTTGACCACCACAATGCATTATATGTATATGTATTTCTGTCTAGGGAGTAGACAACCACTTCTACCATTTTATGAATGGGAAACCGAGTTCCACAGAAAAATCTTTTCACACAGTGTATGGCAGAGAAGGTATTTGCCCCCTTATCTCAGAATTTAAAACAAATTAAATGTTTCAGTGAATTGCACACTGGGAAGGATATTTGTTAGTCTCCATTTCTTCCATAAGCTGTTTTTATAGGACTATTTACAAGTAAGGCATAAATATAAAAGTAAGTTATGTAAGTTCTTTTCCAAAAGTGTGATTTATCATTGCCTAGTGAAGGAAGAAAGGCAATCTCTGAGGAAAAAAACAGCAAATTCATGAATGTGTCAGTAAAATGGCAGTTGCACTAACACTAACCATTGGGAAGTGCCTATGTTTAAATGGGATTGGGAGAGAGCTCACAAAAAAAAATAAGGCTTGATCCTGAATACGCTTCTCAAAAATCATAGAGAGAACCAGAGAGCATTACAGTGTATGCTGATGTTGTTACCTATTTAGGAAAATCCATAAATAGACAGTGACAAATATTATGATTAAAAACCCTCTGGGTGTTACAGCTTGTTCTAAGAATACTATTGTCCACCTCCACAGATGTGCATCTTAAAATACTATGTTTAGCTGGTGGGGAGAAACACAGAATTTGATGCAATAGTGTGGAGCCAAGTGGAAACATGGTAAAGAAGATAAATGATGCCAAGCACAAGAAATATGCAAAACTGAAGACAGGTAAGACAGGTAAACCCTAACAAAAAGACAATGACAAGAATCTGTTCCAGAAAACGCAAGATATACTGAATGAGGGAAACAAAAGATGGATGGTTCCTAATGGCAGTCCAGTTTAGTTTCTGTGTTTAATTCATTTATTTTTACCCCTCCATGAAGGGGCAAAATACAGCTTCAAAATATGATTCTCCAGCTACTTGAGTCCTGGTAGAAATCCTATTTCAGTAACAGACCCTTTTTTCTTTGTATGGATCACAAAACAATGACCATTAAAACAAGAGAGTAAAACATACAATGAATAGAAATAGTCTTCTAGGCCAGAATTTTCTGCTTTTTAAAAAATATTATTTTTAACCTAGGAATGTATATGTTCATGAACATATATATGTGTGGAAGAAGAGGGCTGAGTCTGTTTATGTGATGAAGGAGAACAGATGCCTTGAGTTATTTTACTTTCAAACCTGGGTGTGGTAGCTTGCACAGTAGGCCGCAAAGACTGTCACTCCTTGCTTGCTTGTAGCCGACCAGAGTGCTACCGACCATGGTCTCCTCCAGAAAGAGGGCTTGTCTCAAGAAGACCATGGCGACTCAGACGGAGGTCCTGCCCCAAACCGTGGCTGTTCAGGTCTCCGGCTGCAGGGAGTGCCAGAGCCTGCTGCTGCCGGGGGAGGAAGGCCAGAATTCCACCTGCGTGAGGTGTGAGCAGATACAGGACCTGCTCAGCATGGTGGTGAAACTTAAGGAGAAGGTTGAGACGCTGAGGTCCATAAGAGAGTGTGAGAAGGAGATCGACTGGTGGAGTCACTCCCTGTTGGGCCAGTTGGAAAGGCTCCAGGGGGATACCCTCCAAAAGGGGATGGACGCCCTGCCCTGTCAGGTGAAGGGGCAAGACCCGAAACAGCCCCTGCCCGACAGCGACAGGGCAGGGGTAGAGGACCAAAAAGACGATGAGGGTTGGAAGCGAGTTCCAGCTCGGCATCAGGGGCAATCTCCCTCCCTACCTGCTTTGCTTCCCCAGGT
>NW_010195427.1:0-24056 GCF_000695765.1 Mesitornis unicolor
GATTCAGCCTATCCAGGTCTCTCTGCAGAGCAAGATTTCTCTCTGTTATGCAAACTGCAGGGATCAGACGGTTTGGGTGGTGTTTTGTTTTAACTTTGCAATGACATTGCAAGTGCCAGAGCCAAAAGCAGGATTAAATTTTGCCCCACAGACGCTGAAGGTCAGTGCTCCTCCGTGCTACCCTGAGAACATCAGACTTTCTGCAAAATGGGTTACATTAGCACGAGTATTTTCGTGTGGTAATACACTGGAGCAGCATGTTTCAAACAGAATACATGAAAACACATGCTCAGCTCAGAGTACTCAAAATATGTATCCTTGTCCTCAAATACATATGGGCAAGAGTACCTTCATGTCCTAACATATTGCACGAGCCTCAATAAATTCAGAAGCTAACACTGAGAAAGTATAAGCCTGAAAATGTAACTAAAAGTGCAGTTCAATCTATTTTTATAGGGTATTTCTTACCATTTTACCATTGACACATTTCATAAGAACGTTTTGAAGTGCTCTGTGGCCTCTGTTCGTCAGGTCACAGAATTACATCACTTGTCCAAGCTCGGCCAAAACAGGCAAGGACTTTTCAGTCTGGGACAGAGGAATAAATACGGCGCTGCATAAAATCTAAAACAGTCCAAAAAAAAGGAAATAGCCATTTGCATTTCTCACAAGGCTGCAATTAAAGAAGTTATCAGACAGCTATTTTTTTTTTAAATATACATATGTGATAGATGAGGATGAGGTGATAAAAGGTAATAAAAAGTACCGTGGTGAACAGGCTATGAAACTCATGAAAATTCTTTGTTGTTAAACAACACTAAATCTATGCACAAAGAGACAAGCTTTGGCTATTCTATTTTGGAATAAATGATCTATTCATCCATTCTTTAATATATACAGTGAAATGTTGAAGCAGTGGTGAATACAGCTTTGCAGAAGGACTAAACAGAGAAAAGATGTACTTTTAAATATGTCAATGTCTTATTCCTTACATCAAATTAATAAACATTTTTTTGTCCACATACTTCTAACACTCTAAGATTCACACTTTAGTTCTGTCTGTAAATAAATGGATTCTCCTGATTTTCACTCTTATTAGCTAACTCCACAGAAAGAAATCCCAGAAAGTGATGGTTAGGGTAAATGTCGAGAAAAAAATTCCTATAAGAAGAATTATTAACTCTTTGACCTGCCTTCTGTAGGAAATTCAAGCGTTTTCTTCGGAGTTCCTGAAGTGCTGTTAGTTTCATTGTAGGACAAAGCCTTGCATCAGCAGCGAGGAGTGAATGGAGGACAAGGACTCCTGTGTGTAAGCCATCTTTGTGGAGGAAACACAGACAACTGAAAGCTGAACTACTAGAATCAAAAAGCCATAAAATGGCAGCATAAATCTGAATAATCTCAACCAAACCACAGTAAAACCTATTCGATTTAATTTCTCAGAAGATTGGACTAGACAACCTTCAAGCAGGAACCTGCTTCATTTTATGGATATGAGGTAATATGATTCCTTTTCCTGGTTTCAGGGTGACTGAAGGAAATGATGGGGTTGCAGAGCCATTGGGATACTCTTCCTGAGGTGGCTTCAGTATCTCAAGAGCTCTACACAGACAATATGTGATATTTGCTCTTGTCAGTGACCAGAAATTGGTCATTTGATAGCAAGCCAAAGAAATAAATACTCTAATTTGCACCCAAATATATATTCCGATCTTTCTTTTTTAAAATTTTACCCTTTTCATGGGCATCAGCCCTTAAAACTGACCAGGTGAGACCCCAACTTTTCTGAACTTTGAAAACTTGGAGGAATTACAGTCCACAGCTACACATCTCTCAAAGAGAACAATGAGGGAGGACACTCAGCTTGACAGCTAGGGCGTAAAACTCCCATTCTTTCCTTAAACACAAAAATGATGAAAACATTTATTATGAAACATATTTTCCATTACTGTATTGTAGAATGTAAACAAGTTCTCATGACATATGGGGCCATGTGTTTCCTTAAAGAGGTGTTATGTATGTCAGAAGCAGCATATGTACCGTGTGATACAGCTACCACCATGGTAAGCATTTGTTATTGCCTAGCGAACAGGTGCATAAAATCCCCATGTAAACAGATGTCATAGCTGCACTGACATCTCTTACTCATGTCTACTCCTGCAGGAAAATGAGGGGGTTTATTTCCCCCTCTTGGGTGTTTAAAGTGGATGGCCTAGACTTGCGTATTTGCGTCTTCCGATTTTCACGTATGTATCTCCTTATTGATTGCACAGCAGCTTTTAGAAGGAAAAACCACCCAAAGAACTGTTTTCTCTAAGTGACTCCATGATAGTGATCTTTCCAGAAGTCTCCATACAGACACTACTCACGTGCACATCCAGTTTCATGAAGAAGCTAACTCAGTACAGAGAATCCTGAAGCACACAACCAGATTTTCTCTTGATTTGTCTCTCAGTCCTTAGAAGACAACTTTTCTCCATGAAGAAAATAATTTAGAAGTCATGGGAATTCAGGTGCCCATGAGAAAAACTCAAATCATATGGAAACACTGGGATCATGTTTGACCACTGCTTTCTAAGGTCTCAGTTTGCAAGGTGATGCTCACAGGTGGACTAGCATGACCAGGCTGGACACAACAGATCTCACTGGGAGTCTTTGCATGGCCAAGAGTTCCTGCAGGTGGAGCCAACCCAAACCCAGCCTGCACACGTGAGGCAATTGTCATCCCCACTAAAGATCTTGGAGTTACCTGCCAGTCACATGAGCTCCCAGTGCCATTAGATTTAAATTACTTACAGAGTGTGACCGTTAATTACCAGGTTGCCTTGGCAAGAAGGACACAGAAGCTTGCAGAACCATTTGTACTAATTCACTGAACTCTTTAAAAGACCCTTGAGTAACGTAAGGAGTAAATATAAATATGTCATTTCCTATTATCAAATGTATGCATTTAAATCAGGCAAAAAGTCTCAAAAGCTAAGTGTAATATAGCTTCACAGGAACATGTAGAAGCTTATGTGGCAGATCTGGTTCTTTCCTTCTCTCACTCCTTCTTTTAAACAGAGATATTTGCCAGGACTTCTCAATGTAAGCCAAGGCTGTGCCTCTCTGCTGTTCTCAGACGTGGTCAGATTTGTGTTTGTTCTTGCCTGCTACATATTAAAATAATATTTTTTCCTCCCTTTCACCCTTCCAGAGCAAAGTAGTCTGTTTTTGCTCACATACTAAATTTTTAATGCATTTTTCATTTTAAATTCCTTTAGCACAGTTTCTGTGGTTCTCCTTGCCTTCTTTTCTTCCCCACTCCCCTTAGCTATGGTTTGTTGCACAAAACAAAAAAGCCACTCTCACAAAATTATGATAAAAGACAGTATATTATGATCATTAATTTGAGCCTGATCCAAAGCCTGATGGAGACAGAAGGACAGATGGAAAAAAAAGAGGGATTCTGGACATAACTAGAAAGGAAGATTGAAGAAGCTCCCTTTACCTAGAAACAAGGGTGGCTCTTGCTTCACAGCTTTGAGCAAATGCACCAAACACCATCACAAATCCCAGCCAAAATGCTCATGTCTGAAACAGGGAACATCTGAGGCTCAAGGTAGGACAGAGCAGCAGAGAGCAGCACTTCCTGATGCCTTCAATGGCTCTGTGCTCAGAGAAGTCAGGAATTAACAAGTTGCTCCATGCCCACACAGAGACATTAACCAATGGCACAGACTGAGAGCCTGGGCAGATCATCCCACACCACATCATCCACAGAGACTTCAGTAGGATCCTGTAATGCACCCTGCAAGAGGTGCTGCTCCAGCAGCTGCTCCTAGCTCGGGGCTCAACCTGTGCTGAGGAGAGGGGATGGTGGTACCCTTGGGCAGACAGAAACTTCAGGCTTTGCATCAATCCTGCCACCTTTAGCAAGTCCTGTGTCTCCTACATTAGCACTGTTCAGCTGACTGCATCAGCCAGCCCAGAGCACTGCCAGCTTCTCCGGGAAAGCATGGGAAAATTTTATATTCATATACAGTCGTAGTGCTGGGGGCAGGGGTGTGGGGAAATTACCATTTTGCCTTCTTGCAGAAAGAAGCCCGAATTTACAAAAGCTGAATTGAAGGGACTCAAAACACATAGATCAAAAGACTGCCCTTTTCAGAACAGTAGTTCAGGACATGGAAGTGTGCACTGCTAGAAGTGTTCTTACCTGGTCAAGATATTTCATCACATCACTCTCCACCTGTAAAGTAGGGCAACAGCCCTTCTAAGAGGTAGTGCACAGTGCCACCCAGTTAGCATCATCAGCTCCACAGACTGCCAGCAAGCATTGCTGGTTTGGTTGCAGGTGTGGAGCACGAGGTGGCAGAAAGCTCTCCTCCCTGGCCCATGGGCTCTGATCCAGCCCCAGACTACCTTCAGTCACCTCCTATTTCTGGAAACATCTCCATTTTTATTTTTTTCCAGGAATGTCACTCAGTCAAGGACTGACCTGATCTGACACGGCTGAGCTGGAGATCAGATGAGATCACAGCCTAGAGTGGGTGGTACAGCTGCAGGCTGCAACAGGATCCGTGGTACACCCTGGGATTGGGGAAACATCCTCCTTTCTCCCCTGCTTCCTTCCGTTGCCTTTCCAACACGCTAAGCACTGCTGTGGAAGAGAGAAAACATGGTCTGCTGGGTTACAATGATATTTACATTTCAATTATTTAAATACCATTAGGAGATGCTCTACAGCCGTTTCCCAAGGAGTTTTTCCGTGGTCCTTATTTCTGAAAAAAGGAGCACCTTACTTTTCAAGCCTGAGCCCAAATGATAAAAACAATCATCTCCTCTACTTAGCACCATCTTTCTCTTCATTCCCTGATTACTTCATTAAGTGTGAACGAAACCATATTTAACTGATACCAGGGAATTCATACTAGAGTCTTTTAAGACAATAATTGTTAGATTCATATCAAACCTCAATGCAATATCTAAAATTAATATTTCAAATTCCCCTCTGTGCTGTCTCTTTGGATTTACATATCCTTCCTGAGCTGTCCTGGTCACTCTGGGAACATTTTCATGGTGAAAAATAGATTCCTCCATTTTCCTATGTGGCTGGAAAAATCTTTGGAAAATCAGTGGCTGGAACAAATGAAAGGACTCATCCCAAGATTGGTTCTGCTTTCCATCCCTCCTCTCAACCAGGAATGAGCAGGAGGTCTGGGACAGGTGGATGCAGATCCTAAAGGGACTTTTGACCCAACATTAACTCCTTTTGGAGAGGAGTGAAATAACTTCTGGTCACAGCAGTGACCCAGTTTTTACACTTTAAGATAGGGATAATGTAATTGCAAACTTTTATTAGAGTTATTAAAGAAAAATGATTGAATGCTAAGCATGTTTTTGGATCCAGGAAATTGGGTCCTAGAATGGGAACTTTTAGAACAGGGTCTTTGCTTGCATTAGTTATACATACCTCTGATCACCCCTTAGGGTCTTTCGGCAAGAGACAGTAGAAATAATAGCAAAAATACAGATGAACCAGAAAGCAGCCAATCTGCAAACAGTTTTGCCATCATAAAGCAAAACATAAATGGAATAAATAGTGGAATGTGTTAGATATCATAAAGTTCATAAACTACAATCTATTGGAGAAGATGGAAGAATGGAAAACCAAATATCCTCCCTTATTATTATTTAAAAGCTGGCTTTCTAGGGGGAATGAAAATATTATTATATGTGCTAAACTACATTGTTTAACATACTGTGTTGTATCACCCAAGGTCTATTAAAATATAGTGGACCAGATTTTAACTTCTTCCATCACTGCAGGTGTTTGTTTTCATAGAGCCTTGGCTTGCTACATAACGCCACTGCTGAGCAGGGGTCCCTTGAGAAACTCCATTCCTCTATTTTATTTTTATAGTTTTCTCCAGTAGTTGTTCCTGAAAACATATTTCAACATTTCAGGATGTAGCACATATCAAATTTCACACAGCATAGGAAGCAAAAACTTACTACTTTTTTGGAAGGTCTTATTTGCCCTCCCCTCCATCTCCCATATTTGACTAAATCATTTCTTTTTCAGCTGAGCAGCATTACAGTGAGGTTTTGCTGTGCTGCCCCAGTTTCTAGCCTGGGAAGGCTGAGACCATAGACCAGACTGCTGATGGCTTCAGTGACCATGGAGGACTTCACCGCTTTTCTCCTAAATAACGAATGAGCCGGTATCCTGATATTTCACAATACCAATGTTACCCAATTAGCCTTGACTGGGGTACGTTGACAGAAAACTGAGAAAGCGTGTTCTAACTTGAATTTTTTGATGGTTGATTTGCACCCCGTGCTGTGCTGAAGTGCTGGATGCTGATACGCATCAAATGAGACAGCGCAGAGGTAAAGCTGCATGACAGCTCAAAAAAAAACGTAGAAGAAATAAAAGAGAAATAAGTGATCCTTCATTTCCAAGGACTTCCGTGTCTTATCTTTCCAGAAGATTGCTACAGCTAGCCTAATTATTACTTTCCTGGAATGTCTTGTTTGTTTCCACCAGACGGAAGTAATATAAAATTATGTAAATCAGCTTCCTTGAAGTAAAGAATCATGGACCAGTCAATAATGTTTATGCATTAAGAAAGGGCAGCTCCTCCTGGAAGAAATAACACAGGGAGCCGATCATAAGTAAACATTTCTAAACAGACAAAGGGCTGGTCCCTGCAGCACAATATATTATCATATTTCCACATAATTAGTTTGTTTTCCACTTGAAATCAGAAAACGATTCGACATTGCATTCTGTGCCTCAGGATGGTGCATACAGTACAATTCTCATGTGCAGGTTCATATGTTGAATAATTAGTAAGAATTAATCTGTTGAAATTAAAGTTTGGAATATTATAGAACTCATGAATAGTGCATGGAACAATCAAGTAAATTAAACCAGAAACAGAATTTAAGAAGCCAGACAATAGCAGATGACTGCTGGCAATCTGTTTTTTAATCAGTGAGTTATAAGCCAGAGGGATGAATATTGTTACTGGCTTTGGAAAATAGTGTAAAACGTTAGCAGGCACAATAAAGAAGACTTACTAAGTAAGCACATTTTTATTATATTTGTTAAAGAAGGGCACTTCCAAAGGACCTGCTAACTTAGAGGTATATCTGCTCTCCAGGGTTGGAAAATATTGGACTTATGAAGGACCCTGTACTGCAGGTGTGCTAAGGACTTCCAAGAGCTCCATCTCTGTCGATTTTAAAGTTGTATTTGCCTACCTGGAGTCAAAAATGTGTAAGTTTCTTTTTAGTTTCTTTAATAGTTATGACTGAGTTGCTATAAATCTCAGGCAGCGTGACTCCAGTGTAGGGATTTCTCAATTTAAGAATTCAGAACAGTTACCCCTTCATTCAATTTCATTTTAAATCCATCTAATCATTATAAAGATTTTATTTTTTTCCTTGCTTTACTGTGAAGAAAACACTGGTCACGTCTTAAAAAAAATGAGAGCAGTCAGAAATCCTGTGATGACTAGGTTGATTCATGCTGAAACATATATATTCCTTCCCTTGAAGAGAAAAGCTTTAAATCTACATGCACACTCGACTTTTTCTGTTCTGTATGATCCTGTTAAATTGGAAGAGGTTTCCAGATCTATTTGAAAAATGGCCACTACAGTTAGCTGAAACTTCAATCTTGAAAATGAATGAATGGAGCTGGTCCAGTACATTGGCTCTGGACCAGTCTTTAAAATACAGCAGAACAATGAATAACTGAATTCACAGCCAGCTGGTATCATAGTTGGGCAGTGAAAGTGTCAAAATATTAGTGACTTTTTTACATTTGTCAAAATCATTGCCAATATGGGAAGCATGGGCAGCTTGCAAATGTGAATCTTACACCAAAATAGTTTTAAAATCTTGCCTTAAGAATGTGAGCGCAGTTCCTGGCTTTATATCACCCATCATGGGAAAGGCGGAAGAGAATAAAGTATCTTTTACTTAGAAGATGAAAGCTATTATTGATTTATCATCAAAAATCAACTACTTAATGTGGTTGAGTGGTGCTATATGCCCTGCAGTAATAATGGATCAACCGGCATTTCTGTGTCTTATTTTCTGGTGGCTAAGTCCATTCAGTAATTTCTAGTATGTAGCATGTAAGGGCTCCATGCGGACCGAGTATAAAATTTAAATTTGTATATATATGTATGTGTGTGTGTGTATATGGACACATACACAATGTAAAGGAGAAGGAAACAGAGTTTGGCCATGTTTCAGTTACAGGAGAGAAAAAGAAAAATAAACACATGTTAGTGGTGTCTGACATATCTTTCTACTCCAATAATTTGAAAAAATATTTGGTTTATGTTTAAAACAATTTTTTGCTGGCAGTCACTGGATGCTGCAGTTGAGATCCTTTCACTCTTTCTGAAAGACAAAAATCCTACATGACCAAGTTACTCCACTGCAGCAGAACAGAAAGTCACTGTACCCATACACTGAGTTTATTCTCCAGCAAGATGCTTTTTGGGCTTTTTAGTGCCAGCTCTCTGTTTGCTGCGTGTTTCCTCACCCTCATTGACACGGATCTGTTCCGGTATCAGGACTTCAAAGGGGCTACATAAATTATCCTTCCTGTGATGATGTACACAGCAGCCTAGGACCATGCAGACCAAGACTTGTCTGTCATTGAACTTAATGGATTTTCACAGAGAGTTTTGGAGACCTAAATCCACTGACAGTTTATCGATGACCTCTAAAGGTCTGATGTGCAAAATGTGTGAACAATTAACTCTCATGACCAGTTGTATTAGCATCCATGGAAGCAATCACTGAGCTAATGAACTTATGAACTGCACCACTCCATCATGTGCAGAGAGATTTGTGGAAGGACAGTGCAAAACTCCCACTGACACAATACCTCCTTTTATTTTTTTCTCATTAAAAAAGGTCTCATTTCAAAAGCAAACAAACACATCTATATGTAGAAATATACTTTGTAAAGGCAAATTCACTGCAGACATTAAGAGAAGCTTTTTGCTATCTCTGCACCCAAATACGTAATCTATTCCTTTTTTTTCCCCCTTTGGAATTCATTAGTTAAGTGAATAATCTCTTTATGCTCCCTTATTAGTTTTATATTGAAAAACAGGAACCTCTGCTATTTTTCCCTGCTTCTCTTTAATGTTCTTGTTTCAGCAAAGTAAGGTTTGAGCTGGAAAGTTTCCCTGAGAAGATTTTCATTTCTCATCTTGTCTGATGCAAAGTAAAGAGTATGCCAAGTGCCACTGACCTTAACTCTCCTGAATCAAAAATATCTGATGTGATATATAGAAAACTTTGATGTGTAGATATGCTAATCAGCAGAGAAATGTCAAATTTGCATACATTTCAAGTGACCCAACAATATTTACCTTAGAGCTAAGTTTCATATTTTTCTGACAATTGCAGCATTGAACAAGTGACTCATTTAGCATATCTAAGCAGCATTATGTCACAGGGATTTACCTCAGAGTTGTTTGAAAGCATCAAAAAGATGAACATCACTGTCTGAAATTAACAACAAGCCTAATTTGATTTGACAAATGATGTTGATTTAGATAGGGTCACTAGCTATTGAAGATGCGGAGGACAAATAGTGCCTTGAAGCCTTGATAAAACTGAATATTTAAACAGTTCATTATGCAAATTTGCCCTCTACCTGTCAGTAGTGACTAAAGTATAGGGTTAGAGTGCTGGAGAGGCTCCGTGCTAAGGAGACAACCAGTATACATGTACCTGGCTCTTCTTAAGAAACCAACTCCGTAGACATTTACAAAGTGGATGTGTATCAGCATTGTCCTCCCCAGGTTTGACAGTGACAGAATAGACAACGGCTCATTCCCAAAACTTTCGGCATCAGTACAGAAAACTTAACTTCCCCAAGCTAGCAGGTAGATGTGGACATTTGCCCATTGCATATTCAAGGCCTCATTCTTCAACACTTTCTCACAAGATGCACATCCTAGGAGTCCAGAGGATTTCAGAAGAGCTACCTGCTTGAATGTTGCTGCTGCTCAGGATGAGGGCACTGGACAGGAGCCCTGTGGTGTAACCGGACTTTGAGATAGGCTCCCATCCATAACATCCTGGGAACTCTGAAGGTTCAAGTTGCTTTACAACCATGTGCAACACCTACACGTAGGCTTTCACCACCACTCCCAACATCACTTGGCCAACTGGTATCCATTAACAGTAGAAAGATAAAATCTTGTCCAAGATAAGCCCTTGGGTTTTGGAAAAACCCCGTTTGATATTATTGCCCATTCAGAATTGAGGGCTTTAACTCTTGACAATCCATTCTAAAAAAGTAAGCACTTTTAATTGCATCAACCTTGTGTAGTTCTGGGCAGCTGAAAATACAAGTTACACCAAAGGAGTGAAATGTGTAGTAACACAGAATTTGGACTCTGAGTGGATGTTTAAGTGTTCAGGAAGAGTTAACAATATTTACATGTTCCAAATCTGATGTACTAATACTAATTCTGAAAGCAAGTGCTACAGAATATTTAATCTATACAACAGCAACTCCTTAAAGGGTATTCTCATTTATTTTTTTAATTTTTTTCTTTTTTTTCTATATACACACACACACACACGCAATGGTTTCAGACATTTAGTATACTTCAGTTCACTAGCACACTGCATGACCATGGGTCAGCAGCTTTTAAGATACCACATAGTATAGTATGTCTGGTTATGTTACGCTTTATAAGCTAACTTTTTGCAAGACACTTTCCACCATATTTTTTTCTCAGAGCTCAGAAAAGCCCATCGGTGAAAGTCAGGCTGTATTTTGATGCAGTGCGTTTAGAGAAGTGTATGAAAATGTCAGTTTAAGTATTGGCAAGTTGATAATATTGAAACAGCAGACAGAAGCTATTTAATTAAAGAAGTATGGTAGAGCAACAACAATGCAGAGAGCAGATAGATGAATATCTGTTCAAACTAGATCCCAGGAAAGCCTTGCATGCAGTGAGTTTTGCCACCCACAGAACAGCGTGCCTGTGCAGCAGTGCTACAGCCTCAGAGGCGGTTACACCTGCACTGCCCCTATGACCAGAAGTCCTGGCCACATCAGCACAGAAGCCACACTCAACTCTTGCTCACAGCCCATTACCAGAACACAGTGTTCCCACTGAGAAATAGGATTTCTTAGAGCTGTGAACCCTGAATAATGTTTATACCATACGTGGTAGTCTTGGGCTAAGGTATATTGCAGCACACTGCATAGACTTCCCAGCTTAGGAGCTCATTAGCAGGCATGAATCTAAGCCAAAAGCATCATAAACTTTTTTCCTTTTTATGCCTTTATCTGACCATCTTATTGACTTATTTACATGTGTTTTGTAGTATCTGTGTTTTCTTTATTCAGGTTATCCCATCTCTCTCTCACTGGTCAGACTAATTAAGAGATGACTGTATTTACCATTTCACCGGATCTGAGCAAACATGCCTTATGAGCAACCGTGATTTGTTTATAAACTACTCCTCTAACTCTGCTGAGCTTGTAAGTTCTTGCCTAATTGCTGTCATGTCCATGAAATGGGAGAAACCCAAGTCTGAAATACATGGAAACAATTAGGGCAGCAAAAAAAAAAAAAGAAACAAAAAAAGGCTTTCCCTGTAAACAGATGTCCATGCCAAGATACCCTACCTAGAGCAACTGGCACATGGTATGTTTGCAGATGGATCCACAGTAGGATCTAGCCACTTATATTTAGCATGCAGTGTTATTTGTTTTAGCTAGCCAGCTAGCAATAGGCAGGAGTTGAAAGGGGAACCCATCATTTCTGCACAGAATTGCACCAGTACCAACATCCTTCTCCTACCAGTCACATACCTTAACCCTTAATTACTACAAATGCAGCGGCCGTTACAGGAATATCCCCTTTTTTCTTCACAATTAGAGACACAGGGAGAGTTGTCTTAGAAGAGTACAGGTAATATCATTTGTAAAGTGCTATCTTGTTATGTAGATCTTTTGACATTTTGTTCACATGTGGAAAAAGAAAAAGAAATACAGCAAAGTTTTACAGCCTGCTTCATAATACTGGTAATTTCCAGTACACACATTTACTGTAAACTATGGTTAACATGCATGAAGTAATTCAGCAGTCTAAAGGCCAGGAGGGATCATTAGTGCATCTAGTCAGATCTTCCTCCATGACCCGTGCCACAGAATTTCCCTATGTTACTCCACTATCTGCACTCATGCCTTCTTACTGACCTAAAATTATATCAAATCTTGACTTGAATCCTACAAGCGACAAGAAAATCTATCACTGTCCTAGATAAGATGTTCAGAAATCAAAATTAGTCACTCTACTTCCTATTTTTCCCCTATTCCAAAGCATTGATAACAAAATAATTATCTTTGGACTGGACATAACTGTAAAACGATGCAGTACTGAAGGAAAAAAGCTATTGTTTTTTTATAAGAAAAATCGCCTGAAGAGAATAAGAGCACTGAAATGTCAGACAGACTTGGTCTTTGGGCTTACATCCAAATGGAATGGCTAAATTTGTGTGACCCACAAAGCAGGGCTGGGTGATCATATTGACCATTTCTGCCCTAAAATAACCCACAAGTTTACAAGCTGTCACCTTGGAATTGTTCCTTTAACAAAATGAGTGCTATTCAGTGTCAGAACAGGTACAAGTATTTCATCCCTGCCAGTTTGCATATGATAGCCTTAATATTAAGGTTTCTTTCTTATAGAAAGATGTTCTAAACACTGATGCTCTCCAAAGTACTTTTGTCTTCATAAAACCAAAAGTCAAAATACCTATTCCTGTAGAAGGGTGACCACTGAAGCAACTGTTATAGTGGAAAAACTAAAAGCCTACACAGTTATTTTTATATTTGGATGCAGAGTTCATCTTCACATCCTGCTGACCAAGCACCTCTGCAATCTCTATATGAAAATGAAAAGGCTACTTTAAAACATTTCAAGATTTCTGAGTTATTGCAAATGCCATAATCCAGCAATCAATAATTGAAACAACTTCAAGGAGTGCACATTTTGTGAAGACCAAACTCTTTTTTTCCAAGCGTTGTTATTCAAATGTCATTAATTTTATGACAGAGTAACTGCATGGGTTTATTTTTATAAATCCCAATATCTTCAAAGTAGATGGATTGTTTTGGATTCCTCTTTTGCTGTAGGCCAGGTTCTCCAAGTCATGAATACTGGATGTGTCCAACATGAGTGCACATACTACCTTTGAAGTTATTTCGGAGACATTTCAGGGTACCTTTTGCTGCAGTTGCTCCAATAGCTTGGTGTTACAGCTCCAAGCATAGGCAGGATAAGCAAAGGATCAGTTATTCAGGCTTCAGTAACATCAGAAAAATGTGTTTCTTGGCCATTTCTAGAGCTCTCCACATGATAAAGTTTTTCTCCATAGAAATGCAAGTAGTAATAGCTCATCTGAGTATTTCATAAGATATGAATATTGAAATACATAATCATACTCTGGTGTTACAGCCTACTTCAAACCTGCTTTGTGAAGTTTAAAGAACTGTGATAGCTTGTGAATAAATACAGGTAAACGGCTTTTATCATCATAATTTAGGTCTTCTTACTAGAGCAAGCTGAAACCACATGTAATTTTAAATATATAAAAAAAAAGGATGTCTCAATTGTAAAGAGAAGAACAAGCAACTGAAGAATACCAGGAGGATGAACAGCAAGCGGTGGCCTTAAAAATATTCCTGGAATGAATATCATTCTAGTGACTGGACTGCTGCCAAGACTTTTTATTCTGTGGTTTTAAAAATACATAGACTAGGAGAGTCATAAAAGAATGTTTTGTCTCTGGAATATGCTGGAACAAAAGCCAGATATGATTAGACCTTGACATGGACATTCATCATGTCCCAGGCTGAATCAGTTATTAATTCTGAAAGTATTAAATATGGAATGGGTTGAGTGTCTAACAAGTCTGTAATATTATTCAATTATAACTAAAATGTTAGACTGACTGAATTTTCAGAAACCTCCTCCTGTATATTAAGTTGTGTGAGTCTTACAGAAAAAACTCCATGGGGACTTCCACCACTTTGCCTGACAAGATGAAGCTGCAGCGCCAGGATTATTTTCATGGGCATGGAAAGGGCTTCCACACACAGAGCACAAGATCCAGATAAAATTCAAAAAAAGCTTCTCCTTTTGGAATCTTGCTGTGCACTGGCTCCTGCCTCCTGGGCAAACTGACATCTTCCTTTGAAGACTGATGCAGTCAGATGTCTGGAATGTCATCACAAGGGTTGAACACATCCCCCATCTCTTTTCTCTCTCTGTGATCTGGTAGCAGGAGGCTAAAGTTTCTCCTCTCTGGTCCTTGAAACCACCTTTGGGGGCTCACACGTGCAATTATTTCTGCTATTTAGCTACATTATTCAGCATCTGTTACTAGCTACCATGTACTGACTCATGTAGATGCTAGCATTATTTTACAGCGCTTCGAAACCTGGCAGTATTTATTGTAGTGGTAGTGTGAGCAGCAAAGTTGTGAAATTTTGAAGTTGTAACATCAAGCCACTTCCACAAATTCTGTATCTAAGTGCTGTTTCAGTTTTCATTGCAATGTTTCTGCTGTATTGAAGAGAAAAGTGGGAAAGCACTTCTCTGGCTGTTCATTAACACCATTGCTTATCACCAAGAGGAGGTTCCTGGGAGGAGAAAGGCTATAGCTATAGCTCATGGAGGTACAAGAATTCTTAAGGACACTCGCCATCCTAACAAAAGACTTCAATATTTTTTGCTCTTAAACTAAGAAAAAACCTTACATTCAGGAGGAAAAAACATCTTTATAGGCTGAAAATTTGTGAAATGCGGCTTCATGCACTCCAGTTTTCAACAGAAACACATAACCCACAGAAAATTCCTAGATGTACAGCTGTCCGCAGTTCTCTTAAATTCCTAACTTAGATCATATTCAGAAACGAAAGGAGAAAAACAATCACAAGTCAGGTTGGGTCTTGATTAAGAGTTGATCAAGAGGCTCTGGTAAGGTCTCTTAGAATGTTCTTCTCCATCTTATAATCAACTTCAGTGATGGCAGTAGCTGTTGTACTAAAGAGTAATATTATCAGTGAGCAAAGTCACTAGGGGAACCCACTGCACTACAGGAGAGAAGAAACAGTTCTTGTGCAGGACTTCCACTCTAAAGCCACAACAAAACAAAGGGATTTCAAAGTATAGAAAGCAAAGATAAAACTGGTGAAGTGCCCAGTCCACCATCCTGTGGACATGCCAGGATCTGAGTTGCTTTTTGAAGAGTCCTGCTTTGATGACGAGATCTCCTGTACTGCTTCATATTCTGTACTTGCAGGGAAATCTCCACACCAGGCAAGTATCCTCCTCCTTCCTCCTCCCCATCTTCCTCCTGCCAAAAGTATTTTCTCATATTAACAGCGCCTCAGACTCCATTACCAGAGGAAAGTGCCTTTTGAACTTTTGAATTCCCGATACTGAAGATCATCCACTGGAAAAAGCCTTCAGCTTTACCTCTGACATTCAAAGCTTTTGTTTATTTCAGTAAGTGTGCATGTAATTTTTAACTCACAGAAATAGAAATGTTTTTTTATGCCTACCCAATGTAATAAAGTAGATGGAAGAAGATAAAATTGTATTTGTGCTGTTCTGTGTTAAACTGAGCTGAGAGGTTCTGATTTTGCCTCCCTCATCTTTAACACCATGACAGTAATAACATAGCTGGAGACTCAGTAATTCTGTCTTCAGTTTTAGGCTGTGGCTGTGCACAATCTACAGCATTTTAGCTGTGCTGAAGTTCAAAACCAGTCTGGCTTGCTGGTTCTGTGTACTGTCCCTCATTTGTACAAATAAATTCTTGTTTTATTTAACCCAGTAGATACCAGATCTGTTCGGCACAGGGGATGCTATGTACAAAGAGGGAATCCTTACAGAATTTTTGCATAGCCTCTAGTTTATTGAGGACAGAATAGGCTGAAATAAGTCATCCTCAAGTCAGATATGAGCAAGCACATACAAATAAGCAATGCCCTAACCAAAGAAGGTTAAAATTACTCTGTCAAACCAGTGCAAGTTTGCTTCTAGACAAGGCCTACTAAAATTTGCTATGCTGTTTTAAACTGTTTTTTAATACTTTTGAGCAAGCAGCTTATACACCCACTGTGTGGCTAATATTAATGGTGGGAGCTGTAAATCCCTCACTCCGGACTTTGTGGAAATGCTGATATATCCATTACCACCACAGGAAAGTGCTGCTGGGCTCTTCTGTAATTACAGCTTCTTCAGAGGAGAAGTACATCATTTGGTCTGCAGAGCGAAGCAGTGAAAGCCAACACAAAAGTAAACAGACTGATCTGTTAGAAGTCCTGGTGTCAAGGGCATGAGTACGTTAGCACCCAGACGTCCTCACCCAGGTCCCACAGCAGCAGAGAAGAGCAACTATCCTTCCTACCTTCTCCATTGTGCCACTCCTCTTCTTTACTTGTTACACCCACTTGTTGTTTTGCAACCCATGTTTCCCCATCACCCAGCGACATGTCCTACCTTCCCTCTATATAGCATTGCCATCTGTAACTCTCAAAGCATTTTGCAATAAGGGCACAAACAAGCTGCTTCCTCTGCCCAAGGTCACCCAGAAGATCAATGCCGAATCCAGGACTTGAAGCTGACCTCTCAAGACCTGCGCCAAGGATGGGACATGTTGTACCATTCACAGCCACCTGTTAGGGAACACCACAGCCCGAGTAATATCTGAGCTCTTACAGGGTGCTTGACACGACTCCAAAGCAAGTAAAAATAATGAAAACTATTTTCTGTCCATTTGAGGCACTTGCAAATTACCATTCACTGTCATATCTAAGTGCCAAACACTATCAGACGTACTGACAGGCTTTGAAGGCTTCCAAGATGAGGCGGTATTAATACAAGCTTGCCTCACGACCATCCTACAAGAATTATATGGTGGGTATTTAAACCTTTGACCCTATAAGTACAATCTGATTCCTTGCAATCAGTAATCATGAAGCCTTGTTATGCAGCAAGGCAGCTGTGAAAGGGTCATTCAGATCAGCACCATCACACCCCTGTATGGTCACCCAACAGGAGCACAACATAAGGACGCTGTGCTCATGTCCCACAACTCAAGAGCTGTGGGTGGTACCACACGATGTCCCCAGGAGTAGGTGGCTATTCCTGAATAACCATCTGGATTTCTGCTGACATGAAGTTCAGTTGGTTGTGGTGAAGGTTGTATTACAGACTTACTAAAAATGGAGGTGTTATTGGCTCGTCTACCTCTGGCACTGCAAATAACCAAGGAAGAGAAGCTACCTCATTCACACTCATGGAGAAATGGGCTCCCACACTCCTGTTCACTGCCCCAGAGTACCAGGGTTAATCAAAATACGTACAGTTTCTAACTTTGCAGGCAGACATCGAAGGGTAATCAATGCTAGAGCATGGGAACTTGGGACCTGCAATGGCTGTGCTCTCACCAGTGCAAGTTTCTTTCAGATGCCATCATGCAGTTGTATGTGTCAGAGTCCTTTATTCAGGGAGGCATTGGTATGAAAGAAAAATCCACATTTTGCCATCTTCTTTATCCTGATTCCATGTTCACGTAGTATTGAGGCTTACGATTCAAGGAGCTTGAATTCATTTTGAGCAACTAACACTTGCTTTCATCCAAGACTTTGAACATTTTCCACTATCTCAGATGTAACCAGCTACAGTTGGAGGACAGCTACTTTGGACCAGAACACAGGAGTAAGAAATGCTACTTTAGTTTCTGATCACAATAAGGTTAGCAAAACTCAGGCTATAAGTACGTTCATGTCTTTGCATTTTTTTACTGACTTGTTCACTGAATAAATGTAATGATTTCCTGCACAAAGGATACGCAAATCTTTGTCTAGTTTGTGAAAATTCTAGTTTCAGAAAATTCTGTTAGCAAGCAAGGGCAAAAATCTTCTAGACATTGTCAGTTATTACGTATCTAGCCCTGTGACTGCTGTGGAGGTAAGTCACTACAAAGCAGAAAGGCTTCTTTATGAAAGCTTAGCGTATGTGCGATAGTAGAAGTCAAATGTAAGCAAATACTTCTCAAACAATAAATAAAATGTAATCTTTTTCACCAGACTTAGATTATTACAAGACTTGTTCTATCTTAAAGAGAAACTCTGAATACTTTTATCAGAAAAGCCAGAAAGAGAGATACTGTGCTTTGTGAAGGATTTCATTATTTGTTTCATTTATTCAGAGTAAAAACTAAGCTCCGATATTTATATTGACGAAAAATACTTTCAAAAATAGATCAAAATCTTCAAAGAGATTGTTCCATGTGCATTTTGACTTAAGGTTCGTTGTATAAGTAACAAATTAAGAACCCCTTTGAAAATCTAAATGCTTGCAATTAAGTGTCCAAATGGAACATTTTGACGTTGCTAGACTATTTCTTCTTCCTCCATGAAAGGGAATATACAAGTGAGTTAAATTTCACTAAAGTCAACTTGCTTTCAGAAATTTTTCAGTTCTGACAGAATTGCATTTTCTAGGGAAGAAAAAAATCCAATTCAGCTCCTTGGTGCTTTCCCCTCCACAATAGTAACTGGTCACCCATCCGACTTGACTACATCTGTAATATTTGTAATTCTCTTTCCATTTCAAAGACATGAATCAGAAATGCTTTTTTCCAGTAGCATCTGGAATAACATATAGATATAGAAAGCATAAACTTGTGGTCCTACTACAACATGCAACTCCCTAAAAACAAGCAGAGTAGGTGAGAAGCATCACCAGCACAGTGTAGTTATAGTTCTACAATATTTTGGACAAGTTACCTAGCAGCAATGCATCAAACACACTCTCTCCCACGTAATTAAAAATTGACAGATGTATTTTTAATTTTTCTGTCTTCTTTTTTCCTTTTATTTAAGCTAGAGAGAAATCTTTCCATTCGGACATGGTCAAACTAATACTTTAAGATACAGAAGATCTAATGAAGTTAAACAGGACACCTCTGCCCAAGACCAGCATCGCTGTATGCGCTACTTAACATCTCAAGCAAATTAAGCAAGGATTGCACAGAATGGCATACACCTCCATATTAACACAAAATGCTCTTGGGCCAGTGCTTAAGTCTCAATCCAATAGTCCTTTTAGCCCCTTTCATTTTCTGCCTTTGAACTTGGGCCAGAGGATGGTAACCTTCTGGATTTTAGAGACTTAAAGAAAAGATTTTAGAGACTGAAAAAAAAAAATCACATTGGAGAGTTGCAACTGATTCTGCTTGTGATTCTCCCTGAAGATTACTCACAGGCGTCAGCTTGTCAATGCTTTGACGGAGTGAAGCAGCATGAGTAAGTTACTCCTCGTGATCCACAAGCTGACCTGCTGCTTGCTGCTGGGTGTCAGTCTATCAATAAACCCTCGCATGGGCTGGAGCAGAGCTTTGTTATGGATCACTTCTCTCCCCGCACACCATCACAACACCCAGGCTCAGAATTAAACGCGTCTGCTGGCAATCCACCGGCTGAGCGTTTATGGCACGAAGGCTGATGCTTTCAGTGAGGGGTCACCAGATGGCTATTCCTTGCTGGCAGACTCGCTCAGCTTGACCTTCAGAGAGCACTGTTGTGTCCTACGCAGAACGGCATTGCTGAGCTCCAAGGCAGAGCGTAAGATGCATTATTAGGTCAAACACTGACTTGGCTGAAGACCATTGTGGAACTATTTACTATGGCCAATTGGGGCAGATTGCGCTGGGCAGGGATGTACTGTAATAAGCACATTAACACTAAGTGTCACATGCCAAGATCTGACAAAGAGGGGTGAGGAACATCAGTTAATACTTCACTCATCTGTTTTTCCTGGATAACTGCACAAGAGGCTTGGGCAGCTTCTGCCCATACTACTTCTAACCTGCTGGAAATCAGAAACCTCAATTTCCCAGCCCAAAACACCAGCCAAATCCACCCAATCTGATTCAGTTGCAGTCAGAAAAAAAAAAAAATCCTGACTGAACTACATAGGGTTAAGCACTGGCCAAAATATCAGCAGAAGCAGGAGGCTTGGGTGCTTTGAAACTCTGTTCAACATATGTCTGAAGGATTTTTGGGACTGCACAAAACCGTAGTAAAAGAAAAGATTGGCAAGGCAGATGTTCGTTGTTTACTGACCCCTGATGAAACCTGCCCTTTCCTTTACCCATTTGAGATGTTCAATAGATACGTTGGTGCTGATTTTTAAACCATGTGCTGCCAAAAATCTGGTGTATTTCTGTGTCCCTGAGAGTTTGAAAACAAGAAGTACACTAGACTAGTGTGAAAACACACTTCCTTATGGCAGGTTTATAAGCTGATCACTGGAAATTAATTTCTTGCAAAGTAACATGTTGAAAACCATGACAGGCTCATTGACAACAAGCAAAGCCCTCATATTACTATCTCAGGAAGAGGGTCAGTTTGCAGAGCAGGCACCAAACGATTGTTTATTGGAGCTTTTGCAGGAAAAAAAAGGAAATTTTGCCTTCCGGGTATTTATGTGGAAAAAGCTGATACTGTCGCAAACACAAGTAACACGAAAACAGGACTGCGAGAACTCCCAACTACACCCAAGCTTTCCTTTCCACGCCATTTTTCTATATGGCTAGCATGCCAACATTAGAGGCCCAGCCAACATGGTAACACTTCCGTCTTTGGAAGAGGCCAGCATTTTGCTTTGCTTGATTTTTTTTCCCCCCCAACTGTCAAGCATGCCTTGTCCAAGAATATTTCCCAAGCGGCTGAAGAGGTGGAGGTGCAGACATGAAAAATACAGAATAAAGAAGCTACTTTCTAGAGCAGCTTCTTAGAATTGCTGGGGCACCAGCTAGCAATAGCCCTCAGGATTCTCATTCATAGGAAGCCAACACAGTGGTGGTCTCAGATGGAGTAACTCAGCATTCGTTAAAACATAGGCACTATTTCTATCATGTGTTCACCCCCTGCTTCTAGAGTTGCACTTATCTAAGCTTCCACTTAAAAAGTTTTCAGGTCTTGTCACTGCAAGAAAATAACACCCCACATAGGTAGAATTGTAAAATTACTGTAAATGGGGTGTAAAACCTTACCGAGCTAATCAGCATTAAAGTAGCACCCTGACATCCCAATAGGGAACCCACCAACATCACGTGCATGCTGGGACCAATTTACTTATCTGAAGATGCACATCAACAACTCCAGGCTTTTGCTACAGGATGTGCAAGATTCCCAATTTCATTAGACAAATAAGTGTCCGAGCAGCATATCAAGCCCAACAAAGGACTACCAGTACTGCCAAACTCGACACACAGCATTCAATTTTAAGCTGTGTATGATGCAGACAGATTAGCTTTCTTCAATAATACTAGTTAAACAAACTTTAATTCCATACATTATGGAACAGCAGAAATTGGTGAAGAGTGGCTTTTGAAATCCAGGCTAACTTATTTTACTGCCAACAAACTCTTCATCAGTGGAAGCTGCCTCTTCTCCAGACAGCTGAATGGCCAGCACAGGGCCAGGCTAAATGCAAGGTGTCTCCTGCTCTTAAATCCCTGCTCATCCTCACACCATCCATTCTTGTCTCATGGCAGAAGATGAAGCAAGGGAGGCTGCAGTGAGATCAGAGCAAGTTGTTAAGCAGATTCATAAACAAATATGGGGAAAGGATGCATGGAATACTGAGAAGAGTAGAGGAAATGTGATTGTTGGAGTCCCTGACCTGGCAAAATGGCAGGGTGAGAATGGAAATAGAGTTCAGGCAAAGCAGTCTGTCAGCTGCCATCACTGTTAATACATCATGCAGTCTTCACAAAAAGCTAAGCTTATGGTCCTTGCCATATTCCTAACAGAGTACATAGAATCATAAAATCAGTGAGGTTGGAAAAGACCTTTAAGATCATCAAGTTCTTGTGTTGTTATTGCTCCATGTTCAATAATGTGAAATATTGCAGACCCATGAAAGTGTACAAAAGTATGCTGAGAAGAAAGGAGCTGCAAAAAGCCTTCACATTATAACAGAGACCAGGAGAAGTTCAGTACAGCAGAGATGACTTTGCATAGTAGAAGTAGGTATTCCTACAACAAGAGCTGCTACTGCATGTTCATTAGCAAACTAAACCTGTCTCTTCATGAACAGCAGAGGGAAACATGGCTTTAGGAAGAATCAAGGATCCTGATTTTAAGTCACAGGATGGAGTCACTCTTCCTCAAGAATAAACCCCTGCTTTGCCCAGGATGGCCCATTGCCCCTAGGATCACAACCTCCAGCAAGTTTCTCTTCCCATAGAGGCACACTAACAAAGCAGGCACTCCAACATCCTGAGTACAGACCTTGGAGACCACCAAGGGCCTGAGGCAAGCCTGGCATGGGAATAGTTGTTGTAGACAAGGACTCCACACAAGGCAAACTCACGTCATGATCCCAAAGAGACACCAGGATAGCACAGGACAGATGAAATTAGAGAATCTATACTTACATCAACGCTTCTAGTAGTCCCATCTCAAATACAGCGAGCACAACTCCCAGTAGAAAAAGGCTTTGGACAATAGCAAGAAGCACTAGGGAGTTCTTTCCCCATTCTAACCTCAATGGGTTCATCCCTCATGCAAGCAGGGGAGCTATCTGTTTTTTACCAGGACGGCAGACAGCTACACTATCCAGGCCACTGCTGTCACATGCAGGTACATTAATTGTAATTACACAAGTGAAGTTTACAGAGGAACGTACCTAGGGATCTGCCGTTTGGCTTGTGCTCTTTCTTGCAGTATCTATTTCACAAATAAAGATAATGAGTACAAAATTAAGCACTTGAGAAACAGATCACTGACAAAGTCCACACCAGATTTGCTGGAGAATGACATGAGTAAGTTTGGGGAATATTCCCTATTCTCTCATATCATCTTTCCAGCTCTTCAACAGATATGAAGGAAACAAGCTACCAAACACCTTAAGCTGTTGTTTTCAAGTTTTATTAATGTATTCCGACTGCCATTTTCAGCTCCTAGTCAATGTCTTTGATAGCTGACACATCGTTTCTATCACATCTTATTTTGCTGAAGGCATTTTCCAACTCCCTTAAGCCTTTCCATTCCCAGCTCCAGTGCACACTTTTGTGCTAATATTAATTTAAATGACCTTTTTTCCCCCCCTAGACTTGCTTTTTAAATTTAATGAGGTCCCAGGATTATACCTATACTTACCAATACCCACAGGGGTACAGCTTTCCCCTAGACAGGATGCATAGGCTGAAGTAACTGAGGAATCTCACAGAGGAACGAAGTCTTACAGGGCAGCGTAAGGCTGTATGGATGCTACACTCCTGCCTCCTCTCCAGTAGCACCCAGCAAGTTCTACCTCCCTGCTTATGTTTTGTATCTCTGGCACATCTGAGAGTGGTCAGAAAGGGAAAGTTAATGAGCTTGAAAACTAACCTAGTAAACACCTCCTTTTTTTTTTCTCTAAATAAGTAATTTACAGCACTTTCATAGGAAGCAACAGCACAAATACACACAAAATATAGCGGTAAGAATGGGATTATTGAGAAGCAAGTAGGAGTTCTGGGGTAAGAGGATAGAGTTATACAAATATCCTATCAGACTTATTTTTTTTTTAGCAAAGCTCATCTTTGGGAGGGTGAGGGGCACAAAGTATTTAGTACCTTTGGTTATGGTTTCTTTTCACTAAGGCATGGAAGATATTTGAGAAGGCTCTTTCAAGCCCATTCACCTTTCCCCATCCCCCACGATAGCAGTTAACATCAGAATCACTCCCCAAAACCTGGAAGGACATACATCCAGCATTAGGGCCTAAGGTACAGGGATCCCAAACCTGAGAGCTCAGTCCCCTTCTCACTGGAAACCAGAGCCCCACACCCACTCTCTCCTCCAGCTTCCATGCCAAGATTGAACCAGCAAAGGCCCAAGTCTTCCTATCCCTCCCAGCTCCATCAGCCCTCCTTGGCAAGCTTGGCCTCCTACAGCTTGCTTCCCCAACACCTCCCCACCTACTACTCCTATTCCT
>NW_010195427.1:24087-41221 GCF_000695765.1 Mesitornis unicolor
GCCTTTTATAGCAGCTGTTTTTTGATTGGCACTTTTTCACAGATGGGGGAGGCAAATAGGTCCTTCATTAACCCTTTTCAGGTTTCTGCCAAGTGTGTGTGGGGGTTAGATGTCATTTTTGTTAATGAAGTGCCTTCTGGAGTTGAACCCTGAGCTCCTTTCCCATAGCTGTGTAGTTCAGTTTATCTAACAGGAATGCAGAGACAATGTATATTCTTAATCTTATTTATTGTCAGTAAATGAGGTGGTGAAGTGGTTGGGTGAAAAGGCAGTGTTCTGAACAAACATTTTCCTTTATCCATGGTAAAACTTAAAGATTAGCAGTCTTTGTGAAACAAAACGAGTATTCTGTCTCAATACTTCTCTTTGTTTGATTTTTTTATTTTGCTAAATGAGGAAGGAAGGAAAGAAGCAGGTGCCTTCCCCACTTTTTCTTTCTATCTTTCCCTCAAAGGGAAGACCATGGAGCTCCAGCCTGTTTGGATTTGTAAAGTACCACTCCACATGCGTCTGCAGGCAAAGCCTCCTGCATGCTGGTAATGTGGGAGAGAAGTAAGCAGTGTGTGTGTGCTGCTTGTCTGCCTGACCGATACCTTGCTTTGCTGTCTTTTTCTCACTCCTGGCCCCACAGGAGAAATCAATTCAAGGAGGTTTATTAAAATAAAAAGCTTTCCACCCCCCGTGGGGCTTTATGAAATTTTGCTGTTTGTGAAAGATGAATAAGGTTACAGTGAAAGTCTTCACAAGTGAGATTTAAGTGATTTAAAGCAGAAGTGTCTGAGAGTATATTTAAAATCAGTATTTACTCGGTTTTCCTATTTGTACTGTGGCTGCAACTAACCAGGTATACATAACCTATGTACTCACCACTTCCCAGAACTCAGATCCTTTCTTCTCCATTGTTCTTCCTATGTGGGGTTAGGGACAAAGCTAGGTGGGAAAAGGGACAGGAACGGGACAAGGTAACTGTAACTGCTGCTTTTGACAGTGAAAAGTGGAGCAGAAATTATTGATAGAGGCTAGAAAAAACCTTCTACCTCTTTTTAGGAGCAACCACCTCAGGCATCCTGCAACCATGTAAAAGGGCTGGTCACCTTGAAACAGGTCTATGGCTACTTCTAAAGGGATACTTGGTTAACACTCCATGTTCAAAACTTGGCTTACCATCATAATATTCTCTGCCTTAGGTACCACTACTCAATAGAAGTGTAAGCCATAAACAAAAGTACCACAGTGCTGTAGGTACTCATGTAAGTCATTAGCATAAGCAATCCATTCCACCCAGTTTTAGAGGGAAAACACAGCTAATAGTTTAACAGTTCAGCAAAAGCATCTGATAAAATGTATTTGATGTCTTCTGCATGATGATATAATGTATCAAAAATCTGATTTTAAACTTTCTGACAAGTTGCCCCAGGCTTCATATCAAAATTAGCCTTGTGCTGATGCTGCTGAAAGGAAGGAGGAGGGGAGACAGCTGAATACCGTGCATTAAGAAAGTAAGCAAGCAAGTGTACGAAAAGGGTGTTCGAAGTGCAAGTGGCCCCTGTACTCCAATGGTTCCAGGGACTTTTCTGACATACCGTAAACAGACACGAGCTCCATCTGTCCACTTTCCAAGGTGGTCAAAGCCTTGTGGTTAACATCAAGCCAAGCCTGAATGCCCTGCCAGTGACTAAATATATGAACTTGGGCTTGGTGCTGTGTTGATGCAGCCACATGGAATTTGGACAAACTGGAACATAGACAGAGTGAAACTGTGTTTGCTGATGATATTCTGGCAGATGAACTTGATGTTCAGCCATAAGAGCAAACAAAAGGTCTTCCTGCACTGTGTCATTAAGGAAAACATACAAGGCACCCTTTCCAAATCTCACCATAAAACTGAATGGACAGGCTAGAGCTTCCTGCAAGAAAGGTTACATGGGATGCACATTTGGACAGGGTTCTGAATGGCCAAAGTTGTGCTTTTCCCCATCTGCATTTAGTGCAAACTCTGTGTACTCTCTCTTACGCACTTACAAAAATGTTTCTTTCCCAGGGACATCCACAGCCTTGCACCTTACAGGTGAAATTACATCAGCAGGCTCTGATGCTGGTACTCTTGATGATCGCTGAAAATGAAGCAGCTGTACAGAATGCCAGGGCTTAGAAACCAGCATTGGTTCCCTGTTAATATTCTTTACATTCATGTTTGAAGTCCTGCTTGTTTTGGTGCCTTATGCAGAATAATAAAAGAACCACTAACATACTGCCACTACACAGGGTCTTGCTGACTTTATAACTCTTTAACCACACTTCATTTTGGGGAATGAATAATCTTTCAGTTATGTCGCTCTGGTTTGTGCTGCTTAACCTGTGAATTGGTACTGCTGCTTTTTTTTTTCCTCAAGCTCTGCATATTGGCAATGGGAGCACCACTCACTTCTCCAAGAACCTGAACCAGGATGCTTGTGAAGTATCAAGAAGTGGCTTGATTTCTCTTCCTTGATTTAATTTACCTCCACAGCATAACACCACATTTCCTGGTTTTAATCAGGAGTAGAAGCACAAAATCTGGAACACTACTTAGAAATATTTCTTTTTTGTAAAATCAGAAGTAGGAAGTATCAATCCTCTTGTGAAAGAACCAGTTCTCCTGAGGCTGCTCTACCTCAGCTTAGTTTATTCAAATGATTTTGAACAAACATCTGGAGAGGCTGAGTGTTTTATCCCATCTTAAGGTTTGACACCCATCTCTAATAGTGGAGTGGACCATAGTGGAATTAGATCCAAAAGGAATTTATCTGCATTCATGAGTGCTGTGTTCAGTGAAACTTCACATCCATAGACAAAATCCACAAATTGTCACAGTGCCCAGACAAGTTACTTGTCATGACAATGATCTGCAAGGCATCTATAGAAAGAAATCATTTTGACTGAGCTTCGTTCCTCAAGGACAACGCCAAGGTTAATTTATTTGTTTTTCACTTTGAGTTGGGGGTGGACAGTCCCTGGAAGAGTAGCAGTGTTTGCCAAATGCATTTCTGGGAGTATTTGCTCACCGACTACTCTTCTATTCCACACCTTCCCAAATGTCTCCAGGAACGTAGGCTGCGTTCGTAAGCTCAGTTTGTTCCACTCAAGTGACTCCTGGCTGAAGTTCCCAGGATTTGTAATAGTAAAAAGTGGGATAGATAAATGTCTGTGACCTGTGGCACCAGAAAGATACCAATAAATGGTTGAGATTGTGTTAGAGAGACATGGTAACTGTGGAGATGGGAAACAAAAATGAAAATTAAACACTAAAAACAGTAGAGCCCTGTTTTGTTTGGAAAGTGGAATCACACATTGACTGAAAAGGAAAGTCTGCCCTTCAAGAACTTCTGGCTGGGATAAAGACAAAATATTCAGCCTTTCTCCATGGCTTCTTTTACAATGTAAGGTGATAGCTTGCTGTTTGCACAGATATTGGGGAAATTTCCTGCGGTCCCCTCATCTTTCAGGGTCTTTCTAAGCTTTCTGTTTGATACAATCTTGAGGCTCCATATTGTAACTTACAGCCTATTGTAGGATCAGATTCTGTCTTACCCAAGAAGAGGTTTCGAGAACTCTTCACTATATTTTTGCTTTAGTTTTCAAGGTTCAAAGATGTGTTCATGGACATATCACCTTTGGAACCAAGGCTTTCTTAAAGAACCATTTACACAGAAATTTTTGGTGCTGAGTAACATCAATGAATAACCTCAGCTCCAATAAACTCTTTCCAAAACAGAGAAGAAAAGTGCATATTATAAAACCACACTTATTTAAGGGAAGTTAGATTGCAGAAACATTGACTGCACTTTGAACACACTGTGCATTTCATAGCAAAAAGTAAAAAGTAAAGGTCCCTGATAGTAAAATTCCATTCTCTGGGGCTGCAGTTTGGCAATTAGAGACCAGTCAGCATTTAGGGGATTTTTTGGCCTTCCAGTCCTCACTTATACTCACAGGAGTTAACAAAGATTGACCAATAACTTCTCCAGGATAGCATAGTTCAGATATTATATCATAGATATATCTACAGTGGCAGAAGAAGAAAACCTCAAAAATAAGAGTAGGCAACACAGTAAGTTAGGTACAAATACAAAAGTTCTTGTTCAAAAAACCCAAGGTATCTGATACAAATCTGAACAAACAAAATTTGATATTCTTACTGGGAAATGGAGCTTGTAATCCAAAATAACAATTCAGTCCCACATGAAATATCCATGCCCCATACATTTGAGCAAATATGAACTTGGACCCAAAACTGTCCTTAAAGTTACGGATGTTTGTTCAGTGGTAAAATGACTTTTTATTGACAATGTGTGTCATATCCACTTACATTCTGGCCAGCTCTGCAGAACTGAAAACCATATGGCTGTTGTTTTAAACTGCTTGAACTCTTTTCAAAATCCATTATAGAAAGTGTGCTAAACACCAGCTTTCTGAAACAAATGGAGAGTTTGTTTAGCCCCAGCTACATCAGGAGCTGGATGTGTATAGTGAACTGATGGCTGCTGAGGAAAGCCAAACTTGCTACCTTCATCAATAACAGCACGTTTTGTCAGGCCATAAAAAGCATATTTAATACACTAAGAGCATGAAGAGTTCAGACCAAAATTAAAAGTTTTCACTGTGTGCTTCTCTGTTAAAAATCTTTGATTGGGAAGAAGGAAAGGGAAACAGTGGGTGTTCTGATCCCACACTGCAGAACAGGACTTGGAATGAATACACATCCCAGTGCTTGCAAAAACACTTCCAGAGGTGTGAACTTCATAATGGCTTGTGTCTGCATCGTCCCATCGAACACCAATAATAGTTACTATAATTATTTATTAGAATAAAACACAAATAGCTAACAGCAATACCCGATATCTGATCAAAGTCTCTCTCCCATCTGAGTTTTTTCTCTCCCTGCCCCATATGTCCTTTCTGTGCTGAGTCACACGACTTCCCAGGATATCTCAGTGGGAATACAGCACCCCACAGCCCTCCCTGACCATTTATTAGTGTCTTTCTAGTGTCACACATCCCTGTCCCGTTTCTGCAAAGCAACTGTCTCCAAGTCACTAAGTCCAGTGTGTTATAACTGGTTGGAATAACCTTAAAAAATATCACTAGATATTGCATCTCTCATAGAAATATGGGATTCTGGGCACTCTGTTTAATCCTGAGGAGATAAAAGATTGGACTGACTTATGAAAGTTCTGTTGATTTCAATGCAGTTATTTTGCCTCGGATGAGTGCAGAATTTGGGCAATATTAATTATTCCACCACGTAAATGGTAAGGTGATTATTTTTGAACTCTCACTCCGCATGTAGCCAGATCACTCAGCTTTTTTGTTTAGTTGCACCCTTCTGCAGTTAATAACAAATTGTTGGCCCCAAATCACAATCACGAAAGGAAACAAGAGGTGCAGCCACAGAGATAGAGAAATATGTTTTACGAGGCTCTCAAAGAGCTACCAACTCAGGTTGGTTGCCTCCAAATACAAGAATAAAAAAAAAGAATATAAACTTGTACAAACAAGGGAAAAATGCATCTTGGGGCAGCCTTGAATGACTTTTTGCACCACATTACTCTGTGCAATGCACTAATGTTAACCTGACACAGCACATAACTGGAGAACTCAAGTTATATAAATGAAATCAGCTGTCTGACTTCTTTAAGATAAATGATGTTATTACAGCATAATTGTATAACCCCATATAGCTTACAGCAGCAAAAGGATGTGTATTTCACATGCCCTACTATAATTACATTCCCATTATAATTTTGCAGTTAGTTGCTATGAGCTCTGGTCATGAAAACATGCCAATTTTGTATGGGATTGAAGTCTGCCTAATTTTAGCAAATTGAGAGCTGCACAAAAGAAAAGAGATAAATACTATGTTGTTATTTTTCATTAGAGAATTGCTATATTAAGAGGCTGTGATCCAGCTGTGTTTGTTTAAATAAAAATGTGATTTGAATACCTCCTACAGCTATGTTCCTGCCAATGAATAAAAGATAAAATGCGGCTCTCGCTGGATGTTAGTCTCCGAGTTCTAGCTGACTCAGAGATTTATTGTTTAACATAAGGAAGTGAAAAGCATGTAGAGCAGACCACACACAGGGCTCTTTTGTGTATTGTTTCAAGCCATACCACTAATAGATTTGTTCCACCAAGGCTTGCAGCAATTCAGCTGTGCTAAAATGCTCCACTTAACTGTGAAAAAAATAATAATAAAATAGTAATTATGTCTAGATGGCAAATGCAGCATAGACCAACACCATGAGTAATGTAAACAGGAACTAATACCATTCAAAGCTGTATGTTATCATCATTATGATAATGAAATTAAGCTTTTATTTCCAAAACCAAGCCCTTTAACATAGTACTCAGTGTCTGTATAAACACACTGACTTCCTCTCTTAGCCTGATATGACTCTGAAGTTGCTGAGCTAGTATCCTTCTAACAGTCTACATATCTACATATAAATACACGTACAAAATATGCTGTTTACTCCAGTAGCCAGCCTGAAACTTATTGTAGGCAACTTGGATCTCATTGTGTGTTGGAAAAGCCTTTTACAATGCAAATAAAAAGATGCATATAAATAGTCCTTGCTTTGTAGCTGCCTGTTTTGTAGGTTCCTTCATGGTAATCTTGGAATGAGGCACATCATTCTCAGGGAGCTGATATGTTTGAATGGATTTCATTATGGGCAAGTGCAGGAGTGAGTGGCTGTGTGCCAGTCAGAGCCGACTACCGAAGGGCTTAGGTTGTCAAAGGACTGACTTGGGCTGTCTGAGTTCATTTAAATAACACAAGCATCTCCAGATTGGGGAAAAGAAAAAAAAATATTAAAAAAAAGGAAAGGAAAAGGAAGAAAGTATTTTTCCACTATAATCTATACATTTCATTTACAATGATAATGGATTGATAATGTTTATGACATAGGTACCGTTCAGCGATGGATAACTATATTCTGGACTTGGAGTAATCTGAATTCTCGGTGACAAACAATGAGAAGACACTGGGTAACACACACAAACTGGAACACAGGAGGTTCCACTTCAATTGGAGAAGAAACTTCTTCTCAGTGAGGGTGACAGAGCACTGGAACAGGCTGCCCAGAGAGGTTGTGGAGTCTCCTTCTCTGCAGACATTCAAAACCCGCCTGGACGCCTTCCTGTGTAACCTCATCTGGGTGTTCCTGCTCCGGCAGGGGGATTGGACTGGATGAGCTTTTGAGGTCCCTTCCAATCCCTAACGTTTTGGGATTCTGTGATTCTGTGAATTACAGGCTAACAAGGAGGTTGCAATTTCCCTGAATAAATCAGGCCAGAGTGCAGAGTATCCGTGGCCAAAAGGACCATTCATGGTCAGTTTGAGACTTGAGCTATGTGTTCAGAGAAAAATCTTGCAGGTTTAACCAGGCAAGTCACATCTTGCACTTTATATGATAAAATAGAGCTTTTTGCCCAATCGCTACCTACTCTAAGGTGTGTGGAAAGCAAGGAGAAAGATCAGAAACCTGAGCCTAGCTGCTGCTTTTTGGGCAAACAAAGTCAGCACATGCATAGGAGAACCAGCAACTCGTGGTGCAGTGCAGGTAAATGATCCGTTCTCCTTTTCTCTCCTCACAGAACCATAGATACAGATGATAAACTTCAATTCAACCCCAAGCTGGAGTCACTGGGTCCCTGGGGCAGAGCAAACAACACACTGCTCTTTGCTCCAACCTGTGCCGAAAGAACAGCCCGAAGCCTATGAGTATGTCGAAGCTGTAATATGTGCGTTTTGAAGATACAATCTCAGCTCATTCTACAGGATTCCATGCTTCAAAACTCTCAAGAGTCTTAATAACAATATCCTGTCTGCTTTTTATGTAGCACCTGTCAACCCGGAGGGACCAAAACCACTTCAAAAACTCTGTGTGGTTGTTGCTGTTAAAAAACTCAGGAATCACTGCTTGAGTTGCCTGCAGGAAGCTGAAATGTAGGATATTTAGCATTAAAGAAGAGCAAATAATTAGTTATGAATAATTTATCCCCTCAAATCAGCTTCTTTTTGACTTTCTTGAACATCTGCGAACCGGTCTCAGCCCCACTCTTAGTTTTAGTTGATGGTTTCATTTAACTTTTTCTTTTTTACATTACTGCATACTTTTATGAACCATCATCTACCTAAAAACACTGAAGAGAGTAGAGCAAAGATGAGCAAAGTTTAAATTACTTAACTATAAACATGACAGAAGCCACTAATATGTAACGAGGAGAGGAAGAATTTTAACATGATTTTAACATGATGGGCAAAGAAAATGTTGAGAAAGAGATGAGCAAGACATGGAGGAGGGTGGATTTTCTAGGAGACAGCTGGAAAGAGACATTTCATGGAGACATTTTAAAGCAATAGCATTTTGGAGCTCTAGGCTGAAGGGGAGAGGGAGGATTTGTGAGAAAGTGGAATCAATGTGGTTGTTTGGATATGCATGTCTTGGAGCAGACATCCCAAGGGAAGCTCTAATCATCAGGATGAAAGGAAGGGAAGGTATGAATAAAATCTGGGGAGGGAAACATCCAACCTGTGGCATGACAGAAGCCATTTCTGAAGCTATGATTAATTCACAGCTTAATATGGATGATTTTAGACACTCTCTCTCCTGCTCAGAACTTGTCTATCAACACACTTAGTTTATTTGAAATTGTTGAAAAGTATTCTGAGAATCCATTTCAGTGAGAGGTTGATGACCAGCCTTGTGGTTTCACATGTTTTCCATTAGACAGTCTCTGCAGTATGGGATGGGATGCCCCAATCATGTGATACTGATGCTTTCCTATGCAGGAGGTGGGAAATCACAGCTTGTTAAGCAAGCACTTGCTACTACACATGAGCAGTGCTGGAATTATATTCTACCTATATACATGCAAGGTAAGTGCAGTGAAGAATCTCTTGGATGGCTTTTTTAAGTAAGTACACGTAAGGTTTTATCATAGAATAAAATTCAGGAGAATTCCTTGGGCAAGGAGAGGCAGATTTAGAATTATAACAATAATAAATGCTCTAAGGAGAGAAATGGAAGAAAGAATTGCTCTTGACTTCTCTGAACCTCTAACAAAAGCTTTCCTGCACCTACCTGGGAGTTACTGCGATGGAGTATTGGCCCTATTTGCTCTTGAGTACATTAGCTATTCCTAGCTGTTTAACATGATCGGTTTTGCTCTTTGTTGGTTTGCTGGGGATCTGCTACCAGCACAGTAATGCTGACATTTCATTCTTTTCTAAGCTTTACTGTCTCAACCCTTCACCTTTCCCCTCTTTCTTACTGCTGGCAAGGTTTACTTGTGGTTGCAAAAATACTGAGGAACTGATTTTCTAACTGTGACTGAACTTAAATAAACTGAAAGAAGCAGAACTATTGTAGGATTGAAGCAGTTCAACAGTTTACAATGTGAAATGATTTAAGTTTTGACACTTATTTCCTCAGCTATCTTTCCTTATCGAAATATACGGCAAATAACAGCTCCGTGTGCTAGCGCTGACAGCAGTGCTACTGCCTGCCGAAGGTTATAGCACCCTTGCAGGGATCCCATTAGCTGAGCAGCATCTGCCAAGCACAGCCCGACTGCCTTCATATGGGGGCAGGAGATGGCTGGCGAACAGTGATGGGTGGGAAAGACTATGTGGGGCGATGCTTCTGAGCCCCTGCAGCTGCAGAGAACCCCAGCACAGATGCTGGAGTCAGAATAGACCACAAGTCACCCATTTCATGTGACATAAAATGCTTCCCAAAGACCACAAGCAAGCTTCAGGTCTTTGCTGCAAAGGAGTGGAAAGTTGAATGGGAGCAGGAGGGAGCAGGACTGACTTCAGATCCTGTGAGCTGAGCATATGCAGCTAAACCCCCCAGTCAACCTGAGCAATTAAGATACACCATTACAAACAGGAGAACATCTTTAGATACTAGACTTCTAGTTACATCTAGTCTACTGCATACTGCCTCTTGTATCTAGCCAGTTTCTGGTGCTCTAGAGGAGAGTAGAAGCCCTAAAGCATGGAATTAGTTAAATACAACTCACGTTCACTGATCAAATCTCTTTTCAGCACCCTTTTGAAGATAATGAATCAATAAATGAAATACCCCTAGCTTCATGATCAGAAGCAGTGGTTTCTGGACTGCTATTATCCTGTTTTACCATCTCTTTCATTAATTCGTCAAGTTGTTCTTGAAACACAATCCTTTTGGTGAGGCCATTCCAGAACTTTTGGCAGCTATAAACTCTCTTCTAATTCCTAGTCTAAAAATATTGAGGATAATATATACATGATATATTTATTTGATATTGTACCAGCTTCATGTTACCTCTCTCTTTAGGTGGCTAAGTAAAATATTCTAATGCTTCAACATAGTGTTAGGGAGTACTCATCTGTTACAGTTGCTTCTCAGCAGCATTTGTGATAATGTAGCAGAATGGGACTCCATTGGGCCAGGTCCTGCAAAAATACATAGAAAGAAACAAGTCCTGCCTTGCAGTTTCATCCAGAATAGAAATGCTACACAGAACTTGTTGTGGGGATGGGAATAATATAACAGTGTATGCATTTTTAATCAACTTTTAAAATATGGATATTATTAATCTTTCCTGCCTCTCCAGGTCTCTTTCACTGACTGATTTTGTTCTGTTATTATTATAGCGGTGGAACGTGAGAACCAAAAGACAGTGACATTCAGTACAACATGCATGATGAGAAATAATATAAAACCAGAGTTGTTGCTGTGAGTTACTGGTTCATGAGCAACTTGTCCAGGTACCATGATGGAGCAGGGGCAGATACAGCAAAAAGACACAAGAACATAGTAGGGACAAAGGTGAGGAAGAAGCCACAAGATGATTAAGAAAATAGTAGGGCTGATGAGGTAAAATAGGATAATTAGAAGAATTTGTCAGAGTAATGGGCAAGGAAATGCATCTTTACCAGTGTCGTTCCTTTGGACCAAATGGATGAGAAGTGCATGAGATGGAAAGGAATTAATTCCTTGTTTCCTGGGCCAGAGACTTGAATGAATCAAACCTGATCATCCCAGGCTGCAGACCTGAGCAACAAGGGAAGAGTGGTGCAGCCAAGGATTGTAAAGAACAAGTAGGATGAGAGAAATATTTTGGATATGTTACAAGTTAACTTCTGTCTATAAAGCATTTCAGTTATAGTGAAATAGCCAGCAAGATATGTCCATACTCTGAGATGGATGATTGGAAACAGTTCAGAAGCAGAAGGTCAGAGGATAGTGGGTGTAAAGACAGCAGGTAAATATGCTGAATGGCTGGATTAAAAAATGGGCAAAGGACATGAAGAGAAGCTAGGAGAGCACAATTAGAAGAGGCCTGGGGCACCCTTACATGAAGGGAGAAAGAAAGGAGAGAACACAACAAGGAGCTGAAAAAATAAACAAAATCAAGATAAAAAAGAATAAAAGAAAGAAATCCTGACTGTTTCCTGTTAGAAAAGAAATGCTAGTACATATGTCTTGCTCAAATTCCCACTCTACATTGTTCTAACTTAATTTTTCACATGGATAAATATGTTCCCTGCACATTGTTTTTTCTATCTGCTTTTATAACATTACCTGCTGTACTCCACATAAGTGATGAATGTTTTTCAAAAATGCCTACTGAACTATATACAGCGGTTGATTAAATGCGTGAATGTTAGGGATGAGAGATACTACTCAACCAAGATCAATTATTAATGTTCTTGGCTCATCAATGCAGAACACAAGTCATTTTCATTGTAAAGTTTTCTCTCTCCTCTCCTTCCACAGAAATGGTAAGGCTTCTCATGGGCAAAAGCCACAAAGCAAGTTCAAGACGGAGCCTGGCTAGAGATACGTATGGATTTTGGATACAATTTTGTTATGCTTTACTTCAGCAGAATACCCAAGGCAACAAAGAGAAAGGAAATGTGAAACCGTGCAAAGCACTGGCTGAGCTGTAGCACCAGGGGGGGAAGAAAGCACAGAGAGACAGAGAATGCCTGAAATGTCTGCAAAATGTAACTCAATTATCAGAGATCAGCCATAACAAGGAAAAAATCACATAAGGCTGTAAGAGCTATAAGTATCAAATAGTTACGTTTACTGCATTTATAAACAGATATCTTTTGGCAGGAGACTCAAAGAGGCCTCCACAAGGCACGAGAATCTGGGCTTGAATCCATTCACTCTGTGAATTAATTGACTTGGTTTGAACTCTACTGTTTTCAGTTGGAGAATTCACTGTGAACATGTTGTACATATCTCAGATATCAAATAGCAAATGTACTGAAGCCAGATACTGAACTGGAGCCAGAAATTTTTCATTAATCAGTATTGTATGCTTTCTGTGAATAGGAAATAGAACAACAACAAAAAGCAGACAAGAATGGGGAAAATATTTTTCTCTCTCTCCCTTTTTCTACACCCCCACATATGCTATTATTATTACTTAGTATTTACATTACAGTCACACCCAGTGGTTCCAACTGAGGCAGGAGCCCTACAGTGCTAGGTACTGTACAAAATAAATACACTTTAAAAGACAATGGCTGCTCTCAAGAGCTTAAAGTCCAAACAGATGGGACGGATGAGAGAGACATAGAAAGATGACTGAGTTGGCCAGAGGTCAGACAGTGGGTCCATGGAAAAGCTGAGAATCCTTTGCTGGGGGGAAATCCTGAAATCATTGTCAAACCCCATTTTTAGGGGAGAAAATGGTTCAGTTCACACCATCAGCAACACGGGCTTGTGCCTTATCCACCAGCTTCCAGCAGCTTCCCAGTGCTCCAGATCAAAATTAACTTCCAGGCAGAATGGGTAGCTGAATGTAACAAGAGATTATAAAATTCCACTCACATACCTTTGTGAAAGGTTAGATTTATCTGTGAACTGAGAGTACAGTAGCCCTCGCCACCATCTGATGTGTAAGAGACTGCCCCCCTCCCTGTGCTCCTTTGTAATCCATTTATTTGCTCCTCATTTAAACCATCTAAGAGGTCAGACCCAATACCTTCACAACCCAGGAAAGAATGGTAGGTCAGATTTCAGTTTCTTTGCAGTTCGCCTTGGCAAATCATAAGCATAAATAGAGCAGAAGCACCCCACAACTGGCATCAAGCACAAACAAATGCAACCACTTTATTTTTTTCCCAGCAGCAATGCAGGAGCTACACATTTTGCAAACACCTTCTTTTGCTCAGCAAACCCAGTTGTTCCCCATCCCTGCTCTGCACAAGCGAGGTGGTAACTGGCCCTGCAGTTACTGTGCTTTGCGTTCTCTGCTTCAGTCCCATCTCCCACAGAACCCATCCTGAATAAAAGCTTCATTACTGTGTTTAGATTGTGATAAGCCATGGCCAAAATAATTTCTCTGGGAAAGATGAGAAAATCTGCAAGAATTCAGTCTAAATACTTGAAGGATCTGCTGGAATTTCATGATGGCTTCTTGGTCCTGTCTCAGCTCCTTAAGCTACCTATTTGCAAGCCAAATATATACATAAAAGAGAAAGCATATTACACAGTTGCCAGAGGGAAGGATATTTCTACTTATACAAATGAGCAGGGGGAAATGGAGACAGAGACAAGAAGACCATAACCAGGAAAATAAATGAGCAGATGGAGAAAACAACAAATGAGGAAATAACACCAGGCAGAGTCATGGCTGTGATTCCAGACGGCCCACCTGCAAGTGTTTTATGGGGAGCATGCATAAGAAGAAGAATGTTTCCATTGGCCATCTCAGTGTTTGCCTCCCAATACTGACACAGCCTACTTGCCCTAAATCCTGCCGAATGCTGCAAAGAACACAGAAGCAAGCAAAAATAACAACACAAAGGATTTATTAATGTCTCTGTGACTTGCGAGGCTGCTGCCAGCAAACTGGGGAAGCCTCTTGGGAAACCCATTGGTCTGAAGCCCCCCCACTTCATTCCCCTCATATTCTGACCCTAAGCATCCCATTATTCCCATCTCCAGCTCTTTTGGAAACCAGAGAAACCTCACAAAATTACTAGAGACTCTAAACCACCTACTTTTGAAATTACATTCATAACTTTAAAGACCCATTCCAGAATAGCCTGATTTGAACAGAAAGACACACACTGTATCTTTAGCCCAATAACCTGCACTGTAATGTAGTACATATAGAATCAATGCACATTATCTAGCTAAGGAACTCCTAGAAATAGGTCCATTATTAACCTCGACTAGATAATGCATGTTAAAATACAACTGCTTTGTCTTCAGCAGGATTTTAACGTGTTTTAGCTCAGACTGCCTTAAAAAGCACGTCTTTTTCCTAATGAAGCTATATGCAGAATTTGAGCAATTGTTTGGAGAAATCTCTCTGTCCTGTTCTGCAGAGATCATTCCCTGAGATTTGTTAAAGGCTGGAGATTCTACCTCATCTGGTCAGGAAGCAAGGTTTGCTCTTGACTTCTGAATTTTTCTGGTTTATATAGAGTGCTCACAACAGTTACAGCCATGTGTACTCCAACTTCCTGAGCAAGAAAATGTACATCAACTCCTAGCCCTTCTGCCCAGTAGCCTGTTTCACAGATTTAGGAGGATAGACAGACACCAAGGAAAGAGAAAAAAAACACAAGCACTTTTCCTCACACTTTGACCCCATATTTGCATGATTGATAGGAACAGGATGGACGGAAACCACCATTTGTCCAAATGTTCAAAGCAGAATCCCTACACCTCTCCCGCAGTCAAAATTCACTCCTGTTCCATGCTTGTGAAGCTCCTGTTTCTCATTAATGGTGAAAACTTTAGACAAATGAAAGTGCAGTTTAAGAGTTTAATAACATAAGGAAAAGGTCTTGGATACTTTGGGTAGGAGACATATATTTCATTACTCATTTTTACTGGTTTGGGTTTTTTTTTCAAATGGCCCTCAAAATTACCAAGCTTCCTCAGGCAAGAGGAATACAACTCACTAAGAATTGAACTCCAAAAACAGTAAGAGACTCTGACATAGCTCTCTATGCTCATAAAGTATGCAAACTCTATTCTTCCTTTCAGCACCCATTTAGTCTGTTCCGGAAATAAATGTATTTGCTTATAGCAAAGTCTGAAGAAAGTACAGCCAATAGACAGAAGTGTTATATGTTTGGGTAAGAGAGTCCATTTCCTTTCTTCCTCACCTCCCATTTCTGGTAGTTACACTCTTTAAAGTATGACTAAAATCCCTTATTTGACATGGGGAGATTGCCAGCTGTTGAATCCAGAGCAGTTTAATTTAATCTAGACGACCACTGTCTGGTTCAAATGAAATATGAATATTTATTGTTACAAAATACATGAATTATTTATGTTATTTATATTAGCCAGGAAAAGAGTTGCGAGCATCTTTAAAAGAACAGATAGCTATGCAGCTGACTGTTAAGAGACAGAAATATAAAAATATTCTCAAAATATTTTATTTATGGATTGAACATACACAGTTTGCATAACAATCTACTCCTGGGAATATATATAGATATGTACATGTATGTATATATAAACAGGCCCAGAAGAACTGAGAGAAGGGCAACATTCTTGATCCTGAGGGGATCAGAATGCTGTAGGATGAAAGCCAGACAAAGTATGAATCAGGCAGATGATAATAAGCAAGAAAATGGGACTGGGAAAGACTCTATGGTGTAAGTGTCCATAAAACAGTGAAGGGAATGGGACAAAAGGGAGAATTCAATAGGACTTTAAGAGAGAAGTCATAGACCCTGGAAAGGAGCAGAGGATAATTCACTGAAGTACAGTCAAGTAAGAAACAGGGAAGAAATGTGAAGCTGAGAAACTTGTTATAGGTGGTGATCCTGAGAAAGGGGAGCCTTTCCATTTGGTCTGTATAGCAGGCAGACAACTGCTGCTAACAGCCTGTCTAGAATTTGAAGGGAGGAGCAGGGGTTGCACGAGCGAAGGCACCCAAGGATTCAGCCTGAATGAGAATGGCTGGAGCACAGGCTGCAGTCACAGCTCAGCGCTAACCAGTGCTCCTAATAAAGAATACATTTGGTTTTGGAAATGTGGAGCTTTCTTGTGTTATTATGCAGAATACTGTATGTACAGAAGTGTCTGGGGTCAGCCTTGTGGCACTCGCAGCACAGAGGGGAGCAATGCCACAGGAAAACAAAGCAGCATGGCAGAAACAGAGTAAATAGGCAGCGCTTGGATGACTGGGAAAGCTGGACATGCTTTGAACAAGGAGAGGATAAGGGTTTGTCTGCATCTTTGCCCATTTACTTTGACATTTGGAGAGTATTTTGCTGCAGAGATGAGCAATAACTGAACTGCTTCAACTAATAGCTAAAAATGTCCCATGTGGATGACACATTTTTCTACACGTCCTTGTAAGCTCTCTCCCAGAGGGCACCTTTGGCTAAAGGTAAACAATACAAATGCCCTCCAAGAGTTCATGAGCTTTAAGAGACGTGAACACCAAAACAGCACTGGGTATGCTAGCTCAACTGTAAAGATCTGCACTTGACCCAAACCAGAGAATGGGATTTTGCTTTGGATTCTTTTGTTTTTCCTGAAAATAATATTAATTTCTAGTGGAGATCAAAAAGCTAACATTAAACAAATGACCAAAGAGAAATAGGCACAAGTCATATTGTTATGAAGGACAGATGCTGTTAAATAATGAAGCAAACACCTAGGAAATTTTTTAAATCTTAGGAAAGACCAATCCCTGACTCAATAGGTTGAAAAAATGCTTATGAATAGGACATTCCTTAAAGGCCTATTACAGAGTTCCCTGCAATTGTTTTAGGACTTTTCTGTACTTAAAGTTAATTTGACCTAGAGTTGATCTGAATTTTGAAAACAAAAGCCATTTTCGAGTACTTCCATGCTAGGCAAGCCATAATTGTATACTTATAGCCCCCACTATCTTATCATGTAAAATAACATTGCTATTATTGTGTTATCATGTTAGATGCTGAGCAAACCAAGTGTACCAATGGTCCCAGCTCATGGGGAGTGACTGGCTCAGGACTGGGACTGTCTTGCTGAAACCATCTAATATCCTGTTGTAACTGTTTCTGCAGTTTCTCTGTTTTTCTGCAGTTTCTACCCTCTCTTGGGTAGAAAACTGGCTGGAT
>NW_010195428.1:0-11073 GCF_000695765.1 Mesitornis unicolor
CCTGTCCTTCTTGAACTGAGGGCACAACCACGGCCATGGCTTGGCCACCTCTCTGTGGGGTATTTTGTGGCTCATTCCCAGGTTCTGCCATGATAGAGCTGCAGATGCGTGGGATTGGGGTATTTATGTGTGATTTCAGAGCAGCTCGTCGCGGGGCTGACCCTGGAGCATGGGGCTGGGTTTCCTTCGGGGTGTGGGTAACCCCAGAGGCATCGAACATGCAAACCCTTCATACAGGTCACGTGTTTCCGCTGGGATGGGCAGAGCTGTGTGAAAACACACGTGTAGAAATGTGAAAACTGGGATAAATAAAATAGAGAGCAACATGGTAGGGAAATGAGACCAGAGGAGGAGAAATACAGCTGGTGTGACTGCCAACACATCTGTCCCTGTTACGTCCCACCAAGGAGGAACAACAACGCCTGCCTCGCTACAAACCACCCTGCCAAATAGTGCGAGCGTTCTGGTTTGGATTTAATTGCGGCACCAATTAATAGTGCGGTTTACAGGCAGTTTGCTGGGTGTTTTTGGAAATTTCATCACATTTTTACTGGCTCTTCCTGCAGAGACAAATTGCTGCGGTGGTGTTAGGGACCAGAATAGCTGTGTGTGCCGTGCTCAAGCTCTTTTTCCCTTTTAATCTTGATTTATTCGTATCACCAAGCAGAATTTGGCCATGGTAGGAGATGGGGCAATCCAGGATGAAGCTGAGAGCAGTTTCTTCAGCATCTGCGTGGAAACGTGGAGCAAGGACCAGAGGATGCTCCTCTTCCCGTCCAGCCGAGCTCTTCTGCCACCTCCCAGCACTGCCTCAAGGTGGAGGGACCCTATTTAATTAAGTAATGAGAATCAAATATGATTGCTACAAGCACCGGCTAATTAAAAGGAGGGGAACTGCAAATGAGAAGTGCCATGAATTCAGGAAAAATCAATCAAATTAGAGCGTCTCATCATCGCTCCAAATGGGCCTGATCATCTCCCTCTTTCTTGCGTAACCCTTTGTACCTCCGAATTTTGCTCAATTTTAGGGGTGGATGCTGAGGAGATAGAAACTGGGGGCGAAAGTGGCACGTCCCACCTTGATCCTTTGATCTGGCCCCGTGTTTCCCATCCCTCTCTGCAGGACTCCCCCTTCATCCCTTAAACCTTCACCACAGAGGACGGCGGCAGCACCCACCAGAAGAGGAGGAAGAAGAAAAATCCCATTTAATCAAAGAGAATATTAAAGCTGAGCTTTTTGTACAGCAACGGGCCTCAGATTGAGAAATCCCCTCCGTCAGCGGGGGGAAGAGCGAGGGAGAAGGAAGGAGATAAAAAGGCATCAGAGTTTTAATTAAAAAGCCCATCTCGCCTTCGGTTGCGGCTTGTTTCCGGCTCCCTTCGTTAGGTTTCGCCCTTTAAACGCTCGTTATCAAAGATGTCCAAATTCCACCCGCTCAGCGCACACGTTTGCTTGAAAAAGCCCCGTTTGGCTGCGAGTTTGGGCTCCAGAATAAAAAGAGAGCCTATAACATGGGTAAAAATCCCTCCTTTTCTGCATTTCCCCCTTTTTGGCAGGGTCTCGCTGCGGTGCCAGGCTGGGGAGGGGGACGTGGCAGCGCAGCGTGGGCTGGGGCCAGCATCTGGGCTGGTTCCGACCGCGGTCTCCAGCAGCGTTAAATGTTTAATGGGCAGCAGAGCCGGGAGGCCGGGACACCTGGGCTGGATGCTGCCGCTTGCCAAGCTGTCTTGCCTAATAATTACCCGAGCGGCAGGAGTCGGGGTGCGCAACTTCGGCTCCTGAACGCGCCAAGCCTGGTTCCTTTGTGGGGACCGAAAATGCGGATCCTCTGAGGTGGCCTGGAGCCAGATTCCTCTTGGAGAAGATTTGAGGCTCTTGGGGGGCTTACATTCATTTCTGTTTGCAAAGCACTCGATGCCTCTGCTCTGAGCGTGCTTTGCTCTGCATCCTCTCAGCATCCTCATTCTCTCATCCTCTTGTTTTCGACTCATTGCAAGGCAAGGATGAGGTGGCTCCCACTACGAGCCCGGTTGGCCACCGGCTTCAAAGCCACCATCACCTCACCGTCCCGAATTTAGGACCACACGCTCTCTTTTTCCTCCCTTAAATAAAACCTTCACCACAGCGACTCGCTGCCCAAGCAGGCGGCCCCGCTCCCTGCGCCGGGTCCCAGCGGCAGCTGCTGGAAGCGCGTTGCTGCGGCCAACTGCCGGACCTGACAAGATGCGTTAATTGGGACGTGATGGACCGCGATGTGACACAGCTGAAGCGCGGCAGAATTGGCAGCGTCCGTCAGAGCGGGGGGCGCCAACGCCGCTTTTAATTAAAGACAAGCGTGCGCTCACAGCGAAGTGTCCGCGCCGGGGCCCCGCTCGCCCCAGCGAGGGTCTGGCTTGTCCCAAGGCTGGTCCAGGGGCACCGTCCCTGCCTGGGAGCAAGCTCAGACATCAGGTTTCTGCCTGCTGTCGTTCCTGAAGGAGGGATGAAGCCAGGACACCCTGGCTCTGCCATCACCCAGACATGGGTGTTGTGTTTAGGTCCGGTCTCTTGAGGCGGGAGGGTTTGGCTGTGACAGTGTCACTGGGTCACCCAGGCAGCGCTTTTGGGTGTGCTTGGATAGGAATCTGTGGTGAGGTGGGGGCTTGGGTGACCTGGATGTGCCCAGGGAGAAAACATGGGGTGCAGACCCAACCATGCCTCCACTCGCAGCTCCTGCCATCTGCCCCGTGCCTCTCTGGCCATGCAGGGTGACCCCAATGTCACTCGTGGACCTTTGGGTCCCCCTTGGCACAAGCCATCAACCCAAGCTGTGAGCATGGAGAGCTGAGGCAGGAGACCTGCTCCATGCTACGTGACTTTGGGTGGGTCACTTCATTACTCACACTCTCATCAAGATTAATGGGACTAGTAAAGCTTTTAGAGTGACTTAAGCAGCATGTTTAGTAGGTTTTTTTGGGGAAAACTGCCTTAGTCCTATACATGGGGCCTCTGATTTTGGGCTTGACACCAGAAATGCCTTCATCTTTGACATAACTGCACCCAAGTAAATTGGGGAAGAATCCGGCTCTTTTTTGGTGCAGCTGTGAAGCCCCAGGTCCGGCCCTGATGCAGTGTTTGTCTCCATGGCTCCTGGTCGCAACGCACTTCTGAATGGATGGAAGTTATTTCCCAGTACGGCCCAGACTATACACGCGGGCCCAGTTAGGCAGGTGAATGGTACAGCTTGCTCATTGCTGTGCTGTAATTGTCATTGCTCTACCAGGAGCTTCAAATGCGTCCCAAGTGGAAATAACAACCCTGGCTTTATAGGAAAGTCGAAATATAAACCCAGGCCTCATTCCATGCGAGGGCAGAGCCGCCTCCCCCACGTCCCACATGTGTGATTGCTTTTCCCAGCTCCAAGGGAGCTTATCTTGAGTAAATGACACATATTCCCATTTCCATGCAAAAGAAAGACCCAAGTTGGACCCACGTTTGGAAGAGCCAAGGGGGAGGTGAAGTCCTGTCCCGTGCTTGACCCCAAGCCCTGTCCATCCTGGCTCCATGTCCCTGCTCTGACCAGTGGCTTTCAGAGCTCTGGGCCCCGCTCTCTGTGCATTGCCCTTGGATTTACCCGATGCCTTGGATTCCTTCTCAGAAATGCAAGGTGGTGTTTGGACAACTTGTGATCTTCGTGCAAGTTTGTGCCCATCACCCATCGATGGCTTTGGTGTCAGCTCTCTCCTCCATCCCCCTCCTCACCTCATCCTGTGGTCCATGACCCAAACGTGGTCATCTCCACATCCTAAAAATGTCCCCATTCCCCATCTCTCCACCCCAGGGTTCATGGACCATCTTCCATCAAATTAAAGCAGAATATGATGGTCACCAGGGCTCCCTCCTATCAATGCCAATGGATTTAACAATAAAAACGGAAAGACCCTTGTGATTTGGGCTAGGAAATAAAATGTTGGGGAGGGGAGAGAGAAGAAGTATTTCTCAACGTAATGAAAACACAAATGGACAAGATAATTATCTTCATAAGGGCTTGGATCCATGACAATACATCTCATTTTATAAAGCCCATTAGAGTTGGAATTTTATGCAAACCGCTAAAAGAAATCTAAAAATATAAGGCAATAGAGTCAGAGCAATGGGGATTATTAAAGGGGAGGGGAGTGTTATATTGGAGGCAATAAACCCTGAAAGAACCGGGAAAACAATGTTCTAGTAAAACTGTAATAAATGACTGTGGTTTAATCACTTGGTAAATAACTAAGATATTTCTGTGGGTTTTATAGTGTCACTAAACAAGAAGAAATCCCAATCCCTTGTACATTAAGGATGCAGCCAAGATGATTTTTCTGGAGACAGAACAGCAGAAGAGTGTCATTTTAGCAATTTACTTTTTTAAATAATAGTATATTATTTTCTGCATGGATCCACTTTTTCAGCCTCTCCTGTGCTTTTAAGATATCATTTACCATTAGCGGGTTTTTTTCCCCGTTCCCTACTCAGCGTACTCTTGAGCCTTTGAACACACAAAATTATATTATTCTGAGCAATCTTCCCCACCGCAGCAAAAAGCAAACACTTAGGGAAACTCCTGGAGGGTCTCAATTTTAATAATGATCTTTCATGTGCTTGGACCCTAATTGCAAGATATTATATGGGTGGTTTAGGAAATGGGAGCGCATTTTGCATGACTTCCTCTTTACCTATTAAATAGCTGCAATCACAAGAGCGGCTGTGCTTCCTCCTCCACCCCAACCCCGACTTATGGCGCCTTATATTCAAATGAAGTGCTTTAATTTAATATCCTCGCCTTATTTTCTGAATCACTCCCGTGCAGCTGAATGAAACCCAGGGTTAAGCACGGGGAGGAGGTGCCCAAATAATGCACGTGCCCCATCCCCTGCGTTCTGCCCACCAGAACACGAAAACCACCTCTTCATGGCTGCAAACTCCTTGCCATGATCTCATGAGCTTTATTTTCCAGTCCTTGTTGCCACAGCATCAAACGTGGGGACCTGACGTCCACAGGGGCACATCCCCGCCCCATGGCGATGGCTTTGCCCAACGCCGAGATGCATGATCCAACGTGGAGCTGTTGCCTTTCAACATCTCATATCTCATCCCACGGGTGCGATGTCTTCAGGGGCTGACTTCATCCTGGAGTCTCTTTAATTCCCCGCTAATACTTCCTCAGCCTTCAGTGCTCAAGGCTTTGCAAGGAAAGCCGTGATCAAAAGCCCCCCGCCGCACTTCCTAAACAGCCCATTAATGCACTAAAACTGTGCCGGGGCGTTGCTGTGAGAAGCTCAGAGCTACGTTTTTTGGGAAAACAAGCCGTGTATTTTACTCCCTCTTATTCCGATTTGATGTTGGTGCTGTTGGGATGTCTCCATCAGCGTCAACGGGAGTTGCAGTCAGGGGGCTCATGCAATGGAAGTGGATAAACCAGCCAGCAGCGAGCCCCAAGTCGTGTTCAGAGTGGACAAGGAGGTTATTCGGTGTAAACCAAGCAGCCTTTTGCTGCAAACACCTCTTCTTGCTTATTATTAAGGCCTCTAAGATCACCAAGTCCAACATCAAGCCCTGGTGAGACCGCATCTGGAATATTGCGTCCAGTTCTGGGCCCCTCAGTTCAAGAAGGACAGGAACTGCTGGAGAGAGTCCAGCGTAGGGCTACAAAGATGATCAAGGGAGTGGAGCATCTCCCTTCTGAGGAGCGGCTGAGGGAGCTGGGGCTCTTTAGTTTGCAGAAGAGGAGACTGAGGGGAGACCTCATTCATGGTTATAAATATTTAAAGGGTGAGTGTCACGAGGATGGAGCCAGGCTCTTCTCAGTGACAAACAATGATAGGACAAGGGGTAACGGGCACAAGCTGGAACACAGGAGGTTCCACTTCAATTGGAGAAGAAACTTCTTCTCAGTGAGGGTGACAGAGCCCTGGCCCAGGCTGCCCAGAGAGGTTGTGGAGTCTCCTTCTCTGCAGACATTCAAAACCTGCCTGGACGCCTTCCTGTGTAACCTCATGTGGGTGTTCCTGCTCCGGCAGGGGGATTGGACTGGATGAGCTTTGGAGGTCCCTTCCAATCCCGAACGGTCTGTGATTCTGTGATCCTTGCCACTCACATGAATTTCAGCTTATATGTACAAACACACCATAGATTATTGGAGACACGTGCATTACCATGATACACGGACTTGGGGTGCCGACAGGGCTCAGAAAAATCATAGAGTCATTAAATCATTAAGGATGGATGAGACCTCCAAGATCATCAAGTCCAAGTCCAATGCCAACCCAACCCCTCCATGGCCACTAAACCACGTCCCCAGGTGCCACATCCACACGGTTTTTGAACCCCTCCAGGGATGGGGACTCCACCACTGCCCTGGGCAGCCCCTTCCAGTGCTTGACCACTGAAATTTTCCCTCATATCCAATCTAACCCTGCCCTGGTGCAACTTGAGGCCATAACAAAGGGACAACCCTCAAGTCCCAACTCACATTCGAGTGGCAATAAAGGCCAATTTTGTGCTAAAGGCTCCCCGGTTTCACCAGCATTTCTGTGGGTCTTGTTTGGCAAGTGCTTTGAGATCCGGAGATGGAATGGGCTACAGAAGTACATTGGGTTTTTATTATTATTCTGGACTTCCATGTGAGTCACCGGGACCTTCCCTGTTGGAGTATAATAAATTCCCTCAATTATAGGAGAGCGGCGCGAAGCTGAATAGGACCCAGATAACGAGGGGCTCTTTCATTTCCGCCGCGCATGCACAGAGCAGTTGAGGGGCTGGGAAATGAAGATCTCCCCCCTCCACAGACGGCGTCAGAGAATTCTCTCAGAGGGATCATTTTATGGCTCTTGACTCGGGAAGTCGGTTTGAACTTTGGTTTTGGAGATAAAAGGGCTGACAAAGCATCCCCACAGGACGCCCGGACTCGTTTGCATTCATAAATGTGCAGCCAGCGTCAGGAATTACCCTCGCTCAAAGGTTTTCCTATATTCGCTTATCATCTAATGAGCAGTGTAAAAACCTGCATTTCGAGGAGGAGAGAAGGCGAAGGAGGATTAAAAAAATACATAAAAAAATCCTCTCTTGGCGGATGCTTTTAAATGGGATTTGATTTCTGTGGCTTTTTCACATCCAGGGACATCCCGAGCCCAGCCCCAAGGTGGGACACGTGGATGGGAGGAGAAACGAGAGGACGGTGATGCCGGCGGTACCCACACGCACGCTTCAGGGACTGCGTGTCAGCCCAAGGTCAGCGATGAAGGGGCTGATAAGGAAGCTAAAATGCTCATCTCCCCTGATGGATGCTGCTCAGCGAGGCCATAACCACAGGCAACGGAGCCGTAAACCCGGCGTTTCCAGGCTGGGGATCATTTCCATCAGCTGTAACTGTCCAAAAATTAGCTCTGGTTTGAGGTAGCACGGAGACCTAAACAGCACCAAGGAGTTTCACCCCCAGATGGCAATGGGTGAAGATCCCCAGCCGCTGGCGTCCTGCTATGCAGAACAAATCAGTGCTGACTCCTGGCTCGACTTGCTGCCGGTTCTCAGCCTCCCGCATTTCTAGGGAGGGGGAAAAGGCAAAAAAAGGGGTGCTCTGTGAATCTCTAATGGCTCTGCCCAGCTGAGGGAGCTGGTGTAGGCATTGCCTGTGGTAACTGCAGTGGCAGCGATGCCTACAGAGACCTTTGCTGCTTCATTCGAGAGAGACAGCCCCGAACTCACCCACGAGCATCCCTGGCTCTTTAGCGGGCAACGTGCTGAATTACAGTGATCCGACATAGCCTTCACACATTAAAACTCACCCCGAGTGCACCATTAATCTAATTACCCAGAAAACATAAAGGAAAAAGGCTCCTTTACACTGCTCCTCAAGGTGAAGAATCACCAGCACTTCACTTCGGTCTCGCAGCGAAGCGACTAAAACCATGATTTTGTCTGAGTTATTGCTGCGGTTATGAAAAGCACAAAAGCGACAAAACACGGATTTTCTTGTTTATCCATCCTACCACTGCCGTTCACCTCTTTCCAGTCCCCAGGGAGCAGCAGGCTTTGCTTTAGATGTCCCACCGTGATTTTCCGAGCCTGGTGAAGATGCCACCACCCCAGGGAAGGGACCTGGGGACCCAGCCCTGGTTGGCCCCAGCTCTGGTGACCAAAAGGTCACTGCTCACAGCCCCATTTAGTGGAAAGCTTCACCTCTCTGTGTCCTGCTACCGACAGCGACCTTGGTGATAATCCTGGAGTTCGTCTCTCTGCCATTTAAGCACTCGGTTTAGCAAAGGCCTCCCTGTGATCGACTCTGCACAAGCCCATCTAAATCCCTTCAGCTCGCAGGTCCCGCTGCCCCCAGCTTCCCAGCATGACCTGAACTTCCCACCGACCCAATTTAGCACAGTTCTCACACGTTCCTGACATTTGGGGGTGGATTATGCCTCCCAAAATCAGCCCAGCTCCTCATCAGCTTAAAGGTAAGCGCAGGCTGAAATGCTCGGGGGCATCCAGACCTTAGGAGCTAAACCGTGGCTTAATGCCAATAAAACACGGCAGCCTTCACCACTCCTGATCCCGCATCAAAAATCAGTATTCCCGGCCAGGCTGGTTGCGTTCAAATACATTGCTGCTGTCAACCATCGCTTCCCAAACTCATCTGTCTGGATCAGGCAATTACAAACTTATTTTGGTGCCGTGGGTACTCGTATGAGATAGACCCTGGGAAGGAGCGAAGCTCATTTAGGGACTGACCTCAGTAACTCTGCTGCTCCATCCGGATGAAGCTCACCTCCCGAATCACTGCGTGGTGATAGAGATGTTTATTATTTAATATATACGGGTTATATATTCGACTGCAACACACCGCCTGCGGAAGGAAGGTGCCGCGACGTCCGCGTGAATGCTAAATAAATTCATTACGGTCTGCGCTGCGACCACACATCTGAAGCAGGTTCAGAATGAGAAGACAATTAACCTGCCGCCTTTCTCAGCCTTCCTTTTATAACCTCTGCCACACAGAATATAAGTGCAAAGGACCTTTTTTCACCCAATAAAACTGTTCCCTTCCTTCTCCCCCCCATTCCTCCAAGTTACCAAATGTAATCAGTGAGACCGGCCTTGGTCCGTCTGCGTTTTCTTACTAAGAGGTACATAAATAAAATAATAACAGATGATTAATAACGCGGAGAGCTTTCCAAATATTAATGAATTGATCTTGTTGCTCGAGAAGAATGGGAGAGTTTTAGATTTAAAGCTTTGATAGATTTTCTCCCGAGAAAGCGCGGTGATAAATACTGCGTTAAAATGCTATTTGTATCTGTGTTGCTAATATTAAGTCGCTGTGTTCATAGATCCGAGAGCGCAGAAGGAGAATTATGTCACCTGCTCTGACTCATAATGAAGGCCATCGACTTTCCCCCAGCAAAACGAGAATTGAGTAAACCCAAAAAGATGCATTTCCAGGGCAGGTCTCTCCGAGGACCCTCCGGAGCTTTTCCTTGGGAACCAAGGGACCGTGGATGGACAGGGGTTGGATCATCAAATCTGTCCCCATACTCACGTTTCTCACTCAAAAACTGCCCCCCATTCTCGATCAGAGACACTACCACAAATAATCCCGGCTGCTCCTAGGAGGAGGAGAAGCCCAACAGCCCCCAAATGCAAATCCATTACGTACCCCCAGATTTGGTGGGGTTTTGGGGGAAACCTGCTCCTGGGTGCTTGGAGATCGCACAGAAAAGCCCCTGCAAATACATCCCCAAAATCCAGGTCAACGCAGCAAGGTACCACACTCCCTCAACTCCCCAGATCCAATTCTGGGGTGAAAAACAACTAAAAGTGGGACTATCCATGAGCAAGACCCCAGGTCTAGACCTGCCCCTTGCAACAAGATGCTGCTGTGCTCTTTCCCGGCGGCGTGCAGAGTGGATGCAAAGCAGGGTCCCGGCAGGGTGAACTTGGACCTTTCGCGGCAGCACTAATGCCTGCGCACACAGTAATTAAGGTTGGATGGATGAAGGCTGAATATTGAGCTCTGAAGCCCGTGAAGGTCAGGTTTTGCGCTACCGGAGAGGCAATTTATCCTAGATCTGTAATAAGGTCGCACATTTGACCTATTAACTGAATGTTACATGATATTAATAATCTCCCTACAGACAAACAGCAGTCGGGTTTGGAGGCTGATTTGCTGGACATGAGTTAATCCGCAAAGATGGAGACAAGGACTCAAAAAAAATGACGGCAAAAGTGATTATTTTTTAACTGAATACGCTTCTCTTTGATGAAAAAGTGTGCGCATCGCACTCCTCGCATACCTTGCCATGCAATAAAGACGGATGAATAATTCATGCCAACGTTATTAGCCCTGTATATAGGACACTCTCCTACAGATGGGCGAGTTCCTTCCAATCAGAAACCTCATTTGCTGGAAACTGAAGAGTCAGATAATGCCCCCAAATTGTTGACAACCAGCTTGAAACACTTCTAATTGGAAATGCTCGCTCTTTAACTACGGGAAAATTAGGAAGGTTTTGTCTCTGCTTTCTCAAAGCAAAACATGAGGGTTCTTTTCCTACTTTGAAATGATGGCGTGTTTTAAAATTTACCTAAATTTAATGTAAAGATTTTTCAGAAAGCACCCCAAGACAACCCTTAAAATCCAAGCACTTCAATGCAGCTTCAGCAATATATTTCATTTTAGCCAAACCCCAAATGTTTCATTCTCATCATATCAAAGGGCTTTGATTTGCTTTTATTGTTTCAACTTTATAATCATACGATACCATAAAGCAGAAAGGAAGCACGCAGACCTCATCAAAGCAATGGGTTTCTATCAGGTTGTGTTGATACAGCAGGGAAAGAACTCTGCAATTGGCTTTTTTCCCCTCTTTCCTCTAAAAAACATTTATTTTTGAGAGAGATGCTGGCTTTTCATGCACGTAGGAGCATCCTGTGGAAAATCAAATGCCAGTTGCTGGTTGACCAAGCTCTAGGAAGGAGACAAGAGGTTGTGGTGTCTTAATGGTAGGCACAGCTCATGGGCTGGAAAGAGATTTTTTGGGGGTGGGAGTGTTATATAC
>NW_010195429.1:0-2155 GCF_000695765.1 Mesitornis unicolor
ACATCCATTTAGCAGCAGTTGAAGATGCTGGGTTGAAACTCTGCTTATTTTCCATGTGAAAATCCTGCTATCAGTTTTTACTAGGACCGGCACAATTAGAGTAAATCTGCAGGGCACCTTTAGTTCATTTCTTTCACAGAAATATTGTAGCCGTGTAAAAGCAAGAGCTGCTTTTCTCCTGTGCCTGGGGAAGCACAGCTGGGGTGTCTGAGCTCTATATGCAGTGTTTTCCTAGGGACTTGGCAATGACAGCCTTTTCTTCTTGTTTTGGATGTTAGGTTCCCAGCCAGCAGGAGGAGACGTCACCATCGTCGCTGCTCCGGAGAACACCACGGTGGTGGCCGGGGAGAGCGTGGTGATGGAGTGCATGGCGGCTGCTGATCCCACCCCCTTCGTCTCCTGGATACGCCAGGGTGAGCATGAGGGACAGAATTCTGCTTTCCTTGTCGGGAGGAACCTGTGGACGCTTTGTTTTTAAAATCTATCAAAAGGCAGACAAATCCACGGGGCAGGAAGGGTGCTCGTTATGTCGGTACCTAATGACGCGGGTGGTGTCACAGCGTAGGGTGTCCTTGCTAAAGTGCAATTCCTAATTAAATCTAGAAGGTTACAAAGCACGCAGCTCCCTTTATAGCTGGTAATGACCTGTGAAATACATCAAGTTCTAGTGCCTGGATGCCTTTTGATCTAAATTAGTCATCCTCGTTGTATGAGCTGGAGCAGTGAAGGTCAGGAGATGGGGTCAGGTCTGTGCCACTCCTCTGGGGACTCAGGGGTCAGTGGGGATTCTGCGGAAACTGCCACTGCACTGGAGAAATAACTTGGATTATCTCACAGGATTATAAACACGATAAGATCTGTTAATTATTGGAGTGGCTGGGACCATTGCTGGGAGGTTTTTATTCAAAAAAACATCTTAGTGTGGTCAGATTGGTCACGAAGGCTCGAGAAAATGCTTAGGTCCTGTCAGAGGCGTACAAACGAGCCAGGCTGGCACACGTCACCCAGGGCTGATGGCCTGAGTCACCAGGAGGGTGCCAGTGTCACTTCACGGTGTCACAGCCATCAGATGTGTTTCAGAGGCGCTGACTGGAGACGTGCTCTGCTCAGGAGTCGAATCTCCCCCAGAAGAGGCTCTCAGTCATTTTCACAAATCCAGGTCATGATTTAAGACTCCTCTCCCCTGTAACCATTTATTGTGGTTGGTCTTCAGCCCAGACTTGTCCACAGGCGGTGATTTTAGTGTATATAAATATTTCCTCTTCCCCGCAAAAAAGGAGCAAAAAAACCCCAAACATCTCAGAGGACGCAACTTTGGAAATCAGGTCAGCAAGGATTAAATGTTCTGGCAGAAATGTTTCTGGTTTATCCTATGTATTTCACAATTACAAATACTCAGTTTTCCTGTACTAGCTCACTTATTCATTGCTTTACTGAGAGCTACTGATGCCCATAGTAGAGTAGACATTATTAACTATCCCTATGGAGGTTTTCTGGATGGGGGGAAGAGGAAGGAGGGAAGGGTTGGTGAAGCAGTTATTTGCTTTATTTTAAAGTGTTTGCTTGCCCCCCCCTCTACAAAAACTCTTCAGATTAGAGGAGATGGATGAACTGTGCTCACAGTTCGGTATTGTACAAGCACGTTTATTTCCAAGGCTTCATTAAGGAGCAGGCTGGGTTACGGGGTGATTACTCATGTAGGTAGTGCTGAGGGTTGTACCTCCAGGTTGCCAGTTTGGCTGTTGCCAGCCTGGGTGGTGTCAGCTAACTGCTACCATCTGGAGTCACGTTTTCCAACCGCTCCAGTGCAAATGGGGGGGCACAGATTTTTCTCCTCCTCTGAGCTCGCAGCCACTGAGCTGTGAGGCATCTTGAAGACCCCCAAAACGGATGGAGGGGGCAGAGGATCTGCTCTCAACCACATACCCCGCTGATGGTGCTAAGTAGGTGCAGCTGCTCACAGTGGAGGTGGAGACCTCGCTTCTGTCTCTGTCCCCAGCTCTTGGCTTTGCTCCTCCACGTTTGTTCAGATGTACCAGCGCCGTGGGCCTCGTGTTTCTCACATCAGAGCAATGCTGAGAATAAGCCATTCAACACAACCTTGGGCCAGTGTTGGCTTGGGCTGATGCTTGGCCAAGCACTGAGTGTCCCAGCA
>NW_010195429.1:2186-5216 GCF_000695765.1 Mesitornis unicolor
TTTGGGGTCTGAGGGTCTCTCTGCTCCCCAGCTGTGATCTGGCTCTCATAGAAATGTTATTTATAAGCTCTCTTAAAAGGCAGTTTGGGGCCCCCTCCCACCTTTGTGCACATTTCTTCCTGCAGATGGAAAGCCTGTTTCCACAGATGTGATTGTGCTGGGCCGGACAAATCTGCTCATTCCTTCCAGCCAGCCCCATCACTCGGGGGTGTACGTCTGCCGCGCTAACAAACCCCAGACCAGGCAGTTCGTTACGGCCGCAGCTGAGCTCCGCGTCCTTGGTGAGTACAGAGTGCCAGGGAGCTGTAGGTGATCTGGACCAACATCCAGGAGCTCCCCAAAATGTTGTGTTTGTGGCCCGTGCTGCATAAGATGGGAGCCAGGTTAGAGCCAGGAGGCCCTGGGCTGGGATAGCTCTCGGTGGGAGTGTCACCTCTTTAATTTGGGTTTGGTTCCTTGTATTTACTGAACCGTTTGATGCCTTATTCTTGTTCTCCAGGGTTCCCCCATGGAAATCTGTCTCAGCAATTAACTTTCAGTATCGTGGAAGCCAGCAGGGAGAACAGCCTAGGATCAGGGAACGCAGCCCATGATTGATACAGAATTTATTTTTGCTTTTGGACAGAGTCTAAATTAAGCCTCTAGAGTCTGCCTGGCAGATTCTATCTTGTAAGCAAAGCTGCTACTGAATAAAACATAGCACCGAGCGGGGGAGGAGAAGGGATTTGCTCTGCTATCTTTTCCTCCTCCTTCCTGCATTAATTTCTCCTCTCTCCTCCCAGCTACACCCAGCATCTCCCAGGCTCCCGAAACCATCTCCCGCACCCGAGCCAGCACCGCTCGGTTTGTCTGCAAGGCGGAGGGTGAGCCAGCCCCCACCATTCACTGGCTGAAGAACGGCCAGGCCATCCTCTCCAACGGGCGGGTGAAGGTGCAGAGCAGCGGGAGCCTTGTGATCAACCAGATCGGGTTGGAGGACGCCGGCTACTACCAGTGCGTGGCTGAAAACAGCCTGGGCACGGCTTGTGCCACCGCCAAGCTCTCGGTCATCGTGCGGGAGGGTTTGCCCAGCGCTCCCAAGAAGGTGTCGGCCGTGTCCCTCTCCAGCACCACCGTCCTTGTGTCCTGGGAGCGGCCGGAGTACAACAGCGAGCAGATCATCGGCTTCTCCTTACATTACCAGCGGGCTGTGGGTGGGTGTTATCCGCCTGTGAAGCACGGGTACAAGACACAAGGCCCAAATTGACTTTCTTTCCCAGCTAGAGACAAGTGTGAGGCAATTCCAGTTTAAATTCCAGTTAGTTTAGCTCTTTTTCATTGCAGGTAAAGCAATTTTCTCTTGGGATCAGCATCGGCCAGTGACAGTGCCTGTGGATGAGCTGACGTATCCTAAATTGTTGACCAGCAGTAGCACATCCACATAACTTGAGTTGTCTGGATTCCAGTGCGCCCGGGCACTTCAGGAAATTTATTTCTGTTCTTTACTTTTCCCTCCAACGTATTGATTTTATATGCAAAGGGTGTGATGATTAATGGAGATATTAAACAGCTACAATGCGTACAGGGGTAATCGCTAAATTATTCACACCCAGAATGTGAAGTGAGGCACTGGAGTCTCTTGGGATCTGCCTTCCCAAACAGCCAGCGAGCCAATACTCTTGCTGAATTATTGCCAGAGCTCCTCTGAAAATTAAGCTGGTAACTTCAGCTGCCATAGCAAGGAGCTTGAGCCAAAACAAGAGATGTTAACACTGAGGCACTGAATATTTCTGCCCAAAGATTTCACATAAGAGATGGGTTTTGAGCAGGTGCTGAGGAAATTGGAGAATACAGTGATTTTTTTAAGGTGGATTTACACTATGGACCTTGCGAGTTAAGTGATTTTTGAGGAGTGTCTTGGCAGTTCACTGACCTGCTGATCAGTGTTTCCTTGGCTCTAGGAACAGATAACGTGGAGTACCAGTTTGCTGTCAATAATGACACCACTGAGCTGCAAGTCAAGGACCTGGAACCCAATACCAACTACGTCTTCTACGTGGTCGCATATTCCCAGCTGGGAGCCAGCCGGACGTCCTCTTCCATCATCGTTCAGACGCTGGAGGACGGTGCGTTGAGTTAGATGGGTACTGGTGCCTAAAAATGTGCTTGGCCTGTTTCATGGTGAGCATTGAATATGCTATGGAGAATAGGATCAGCTCCTAGAAACCAAAACCTGCTGCTCCTACAGCTTCTTGTCAAAAGGCCTTTTAAAAACAAACAACAAACCAGCCTAAAACAAAGCACCCTGGTCTGATCATCAGCTTGGGTGATGAAGAGCATGAAAATGACCTTGCTGGCACTGGGGCCCATGAGAATCTTGCAGGAGCTGCAGTCAGCTCCTCTGGGCTCTAGTCTGGCTAATGTGCTATTGTTCCAGGCTCGACTCTGGGCCAGTCTTGGTTTAACTCAGAAGAAATGGCAGTTTGTAGGGGTGGGAGCAGCCTGGAGGTTGGATCCCTTCCGAGCCAGTCGTTTGTGTTGACTCTGCCATTGATCACGTAGTGCTTTGTGAGCAGCAAAGGCAGAGCGCCAGAAGTTGCCCAACAAGGGAGGACATGGGCAGCAGGACAGAGGCGAGAAGCGATGGTTTTGGCAGACCTTGCGCAAGCTCCTGCTGTGCTGCAGGGTGCATTTTGTGTTTTAATGCCCCTGGCGCAGTGAACCGCGTGGTCCCACCAGGTCTTGCCCCCGTCTTTGCTGACTTTCGTGTTGTTGCCTCTATGCAGTCCCCAGTGCCGCCCCTCAGCTGTCCCTGTCGAGCATGACTCCCGGTGACATCCGTGTGACGTGGCTGCCGCCTCCTCCAGAGCTGAGTAACGGCAAGATAACCAAGTACAAGATCGACTACTGCACCCTCAAGGAAGGTGAGAGAAACACCATTTGGGGGGTTTGTGTCTTCTGCTCCAGCAATGTCGAGGGCAGGAGGTGCAAATAATATGCATATGCAAAAATAATATGCAAATAATATGGCCAAATGCCGGGTCCTGCACT
>NW_010195430.1:0-11742 GCF_000695765.1 Mesitornis unicolor
GAACAATTTTAGTAGGCAAAAGAATTTCTAAACTGTGAATTAAATATATACACCTTGAAAGCATACTGAGTTGCAAGTTAATGTTACAGTTAATAGAATTTTTCATTTAATTGTAAAACACAGTTCATCATAATTTGTGTTATGTCTGTATTGCAGTAAGACGATGCAGGGTCAGGAAATCTCACATGATAGCATCACGTTCTTGGTGCTGTAACGTTCTCTCACTGAGTTGTCTATGCCATTGATTCTCAAGTGCAGCTGCTGCACTTGCAGGCAATTACTGCTATTGAGTAACGATATCAAAAACTATTGTAACAGAACTTGTCTGAGTTTAAGTCTAATCTGTGCTATAGTTAGGGATCCATTTTACTTCTTGGGCTCTCAGTGTAATTTAATGTTAAAACCAGTTAAAAGTAGGACTGTTACTTTAAAGAAATATTTAGTAGCAAACAGAATTGCATCTTAAATAATGCAGACCTGCTTTTGAATCTGAGAATAGGAACATCCTCTTAAGAAAGTAAGATTATATATTTTTCTTAATTAAAATATGTCAGGTAAAGAAGGCAGATGTTGACTCTTCATTAAACGAGAGAGATTGAAGAACTAATTTTAAGAATTATTTACACTTGCTTTGAGGGTAAATATTTTAATTCCATTATTGAGTAAAGTTCTAATATACAGCATGTACCACAAAAGATAAAACATTCCTCCTGCTTACGATACTGATCAGTTTTTGTCATGCTGTATATTCAACAGTGGCATTTTCTGTTTTACAACAGGTAGTTATTGCTACAACTTGCATACCTCTCAGAAAGTCCGTTTACAAGTTCACATGGCTGTTTATTCTTTTGAGCCTTTTGAGCGGAGATTCTCTTCTGTGAATAAGCTGGAGTCATTGAGGCCATGTTTAAAACAAAAAAAAAATATTTTCCTATATATTTAACATTTATTTAGCATAAATAAAAAGCCCAACTAATTATCGCTGTTGAATAAAACTTGAATGTGTTTGTCCTCATTCGCGAAAAATATTAGATTAACCTTTTTGGAATGGCTTGGTTCTATGACAAATGGTATACAGATTTTTATTCTTTTCCATACAGTGAAAGACTGCAAAGGGAAGTGCAGAATAATCAGACTCTTGTAAAATCATAATAATTACATGAATACTACTTTGATTTATAGTTATACAGTATTTATGTAGAAAAGTAGCTAATTTATACTTTCTTCCTCCATCAAAAATTTTTATTTTCCTGTGTGCAGTTTCTTCCTACAGTACAGAGAGAGGAGTCTGAGAGAAGTGACTTTAAAAGCTAGATGTTCAGCTTTTTTTTTTTTCTTTAAATAGGCCTTCCTTGACTTTGCTGTATGTCACACAATTTGAGTGTAGAGCTTGAATTTTCTTTAGTACTTTTTTACACTACATTAGGTAACAGCTAGGACTGAAAAAGCACGGTGATGCCCACTTTTAATATTCTTCCATGTGACACTATAACATGAGATATTCCTGTCATAAATGATATACAGAGGGACTCCTCATAAAGAATGAAAGGTTAAAGCTCTCGTGCATGGAGATTAAACTTGGCTTGGTGTATTAAAGTTGGATTTGGTGATCTTGCTCTACATGATCAATACACATCTACTGTTTAGCTATAGTGGCACTGATTGCTTATGCTAAATTAAATTTGGCCTGATACATGTGCAAGGTGGCTTTCTACCCCTTAGAATTTGCTCTGTGACTGGTAATTATTTCAGTAACACATCATACTTACACGTTGAACCAGAACTTTTATTTCTATGTAGGACACAAGACTGAACAGACTCTTCGTAATTCCTGGCTTTAAATTGATCTGTGCTTCCTCTAGGACATCTGCATCTAAGTCCTGAAAACAAAGTCATGTTGTTTAGAGAAACAAACACTATATTAAAGAATATTTTTGCACAGATTTTAATGTTTTTGCAATCATTATACCTTTTTTCTCTCCACACAAACTTGTTTTGAATGTTTTGTAACTTCCAGTCTCGCACCTTGCAAGTCCCTCGCTTTGTGAATCACTGTAAGAATTGTAGGCGGAGATGTCTTCTGAATCGCTGCCTAAAATAAAAAAAATACATTAAGTCTGAAATACTAGCAGTTTTGGCCTGTGTACCTAGGTAGTTATTTGGCTTTCAGCACCATAATTTGTGAGCCTTTTGCTGTAATTTGAAGAAGTACTGTAATCTGAAGAAGTAATTTTTCCTTCATTTTACAGGTGGGGATTGAACTTTAAAGATTAGCTTTCAGCCCTGACTGTAAGCCTCAAATGTAGATTTTGGTTTTTTCATGGTGGTTGCTTCCAGTCATAGAACTAGGTGGGTTTTTGTTGTTGTTGTTGTTGTTGTTTGTTGTTTTGTAGATTTTTTGTTTTGTTTTTCTTTTAAAATAAGCTGTCTCCCTGTCCTCAGGTTCTTGTTATGAAGGTTAAAATTCCTCCAAGTTGAAGTGTTACGAAAATAGTGCAGCATAAGAGGAATGTGGCAAGAGAATCTGGGAGGATCTAGTATGGCACTGCCTTAGCTATTGCACAAACCAGTATTAACAGTAATGGCCCTAGTGTATTATATTAAAGTGAAAGAATGTTACAGAGAAGCCAAGGGCAAAAGGTAGACCAAAGGTAAGAATAAGTTGTGTATTCAGACTTAAAACTGAATGTAGGACAGCTAATGCTATTCTCTGATGGCTTCAAAGCTATTCAGCAGTGGAAAGATAAAATTGGGGTGTCCTAGGAGAAACAGATTCTTAGTGAACCTCCAGGAGCTGGAGTCTTAGATGACTTGACAGCTGACTTAACTAGTTCACAGTAGTCTGTGTGGGCTCTAGTTTGGATTTCATGAAACTTGGAGCTAGAATAAGGAAGGAGAATATTTCCAGACTCTGTCAATCCTGAATGGATCAAAGATGCAGGAAATTTTTTTCCTTTGTTTTCATGCAGAAGAAGAAAGTTGAATCCAAGAACTAAAAGTAGAAGTACTGATATGAAATGTCTCAGTCACCAAGTTTAGAATCTCCTTCTAGCACATCAAATAAATGCACGTAAGGAGAAAAAGCGAAATCTAAGCATTGTGTGCGTACCACTTATGCTTTTGAAAATGTTAGTAGTAGTAATATTTGGAAACTTAGCTAAAAAGGTGAATTAGAATTATGGCTAGGACTTCAGGAGATCATCTGGCCCAATCTCCTCTCAAAGCAGGACCAACTTAGATGAAGTTGTTTAGAACCCTGTCCAGTTGAGTTTTGATTGTTTCTGAGGATGGAGATGCCACAGCCTCTCTTCAGTGTCTGACTAGAACTCCGAGTTAAAACTCTTGCTCACATCTAACTGGAAATTCTGCGCAGCTTGTCTGTTGACTCTTGGTCTGTCACTGAGACTTCCAAAGTAAATTTGACTTGGTGTTCTCCTTCAGTCTCCTTTTTATTCTTAGTGTCTTGTGCTGTGCTATGCAGTAACATCTGTTAAAACTACAAAACTATTTTCATGCTGCTGAGATGACAGGAATATATTTCTTAATATATTCAATCATAGGTATAAGCACAGTTCTGACTTTTGTATGCCATCAGTACTTACTCAGGTTGGTATCTGATAAATCAGTTGGTTTTCTCTGAATGAAGAGTGAGCGTGTTCTGGTCTTCCTTTCCTGGATGTTTGTATTTCTTTGAGCATGAAAACAGAATATTTTAATTGTGTTTTAGTACCTATATGGCAAGCCCTGTGAGCGTATTATATTAATGTTTGACCACTTCTTAGTTGAGGAGAAATAAGATTTACTCATAGAAAAACCTCTACCTGTGTCAATTACCCAAAAAGGTGGCAAGTAAAAGCTTAAATTAAAAATTAACCATTTGCAAAGTAACAACCCCTTTAGTTAAAGGACACATTCTGACAAAAGGACCCTGACCTACCAGAGCTATTAAACATGCTTAAATGTAGAGGTCTTGTTAATCGCATCTTCGGATAGCAAAGTAGCTTGAAATCCTGTGTATTCATAATCCATATGTAAACATGCGTTCACATATGTTGCATAAAAACATTAATAGTAAGGATGATATGGTTTCTTAGTAATTTTGAGCTATTAAGGTTTAAATTTTACTGCTGTTAGATAATTAGAGGAATATTTGAGATGTACCTTCTAACAGAACAAGAACAAAATTCTCTGCTTTATTTGACATGTATTTTCAACTTAGGGCATACAGTATCATCAAACTTGGAAAATTTTCCATCCATTCATGAAAACTATGATTAGAAGACTGAGCTAACTTCCCTTAAATGGCAGAGAAGGCGGGAGGGGGGGAGAAGAACCTAGGTGAGTTTTACTAGATTAATAATAATTACTTTGTAAAATAATCTGAGAGCATATCTTGATGAACATTGTGTTCTATGCTGCATGTGTTACGTAGCTTTGGATAGAGATTTAATTTGTCAAAGTTTCAAACTCCAAAATGACCCATGTAGAATTATTTTATCATGCTGACATTTCTGTAAGTGAAACTTTACCAATTGGCCCTTGAAATATACGCAGATATATATGCTTTCCTTCCAGGCCTACCAGATGAGTTCATGAGAATGAGAATTTCAAATATTTTTCATTGCTGAACACTTTGCAGTCATCCCAGTTTGGGATGCTGACATGTGTCACTGCATAGAGAAGGCAGGCAAAGCCTCTTCTCTTAATACACTGCCATTTAAGCACCATAAACCATATACTGGTCCACTGAGAGAGACTTCTCTCTTTAGTAAAATTGATAGAAGTTTTGCCATTTTTTCCAGTGGCCTGGTATATCACATATCTATGTGATAAACTTGAAAACAGATCATCCTCTCATTTTGTATATATTGGACATTATTCAGTGTTTCATGCAGAGTCCAGTGTAGAGACATAAAGTATACATGCATGTATCTGCTCACTGAGCTGTAGAAAACCATGTCTATGACTAGCCAAAATACCTAATATGCTTACCCTTTCATACTTTCATCAGCACTAAATCTTTGTCTTAATGTATCCTGATGATGGGATGCAAGACCTTCAGCAGCAAATTCTTCCTCAGGTGAAAGGAATCTCTGTTGCACACAGAAGGCAAAATTTTAAGTAAGATTGCCTGTGTTACTGTGTGCATATCAAAGAAGGTAGTGTGAACAGTGACATCATTTGCACATCATTTCTGTATTGCTTTTAGTTGTCATCAACTCTACACTTTGGTCATCTCTATTTGCAATTCTAACTGTAGAGCAGAGTTTATCTGCGAAGTTGGAATTCAAGACAGGTTTTCATGTTGCTTTGAGAAGGATTAGCATATATTAATTTAATTCCTCTCAATGCCTTAAAATTAAATTGATTACAGCAACTGACTGTAGGTTTTTGTTTGCTGAACAAATAATTAAGGCAGGCTACTAAACACAGTTAAGTCTTTTCTCAGAAAAGCAAATTTTATCACAAATTCCAAAAATGATTGAGCGTCTTGAATATCTCCTTTGGAAACCAATTCAGCAATGTTATGATATGCAGTAGTATCTCAAAAGCTGAGCCATCAGGCTGTGCAAAAACTGAAGAGAAAAATGTTGCGTGATCTCAAAGTTGAATAAGATAGTCTAAGTTTATTTAAAAAATCCAAAAACCAAAGGCAAGCATGGAAACAGATCTCTTACCATTATGTTGAAAGCGTGCTTGTTTGCTAGCAGACTTCCTTTTCCCAGAGGCTCCATTTCTCTTTTGGAAGTTGATGCAGCTCTCATATTTAGCCTTACTTGGTTAAAGGGAAACAATTTATTTTATTTTTCTAATCTCACTGAGGTGACTAACACCTATGAAATACTCCACAGGAGGGTAGGGATTGTATCTAGAATTGTTTCACAAAGTTTTGATGGCTACTTATGTAAATATCTACATTCCTTTCTTCTCTTTTTTTAAATTAAAAATAACACAAATATTGGCATGTTTCTTACTGGCACTGTACTTTGACTAGTCATTCACATCCTGAATTGGTGTGGTTGCAATGAGTTTTGTACAGATACGATTTAACTCCTAGTGAAACTGATGGTAGTGTTTTGACTTCAGGAAATCCTTTGAGGTCTGTAAGACCCCAAAAGGTAGGAATGCCAGGCTAGAAGGAATTCTTGGTTATACAGTCACAGAATTCTGTAAAAGTTTTATTCTGGAAATACTCCCATTCTTTCAGACATTCCAGACATATGGATTTTCTGTAATCAACAAATAATTGTAGGTATGTTCTTATAGAAACTTAAATAGCTGTTTCAAAGTTTTCACTTACATGTGAAGACAAAGATTGCACTTGTAGCCTTCTAAAGGAAATGGATTTGTCTGTGGGATTACATTAGTTGTCTCACTCATTTGTCCGTCATTGTTCTTCTGGAAAAATCCAGTTTCAAAAGCTCTTCTTTCTGGAGAATCAGCAATGCTTGAAACTACTGAGGTCTGTACAAAGTAACCATGGCACAGACACATAGTATGTGGTCACTGCGTTGTAAGTACATTACTTCTGCCAGTCAGCATTTTATGACTGTCTCTAACTTGGGATTCAGAGAGAAATGTTTTCTAAAACATTGACTATGAAAGCATCTGGGGTTACTTATCTGTGTAGATTTGTGCAAAGTAGTAAGATTTTTTTGTGTGTGCATGTGTGCACTTATGATCCAGGACAAAATATTACAATACCATAAATTATAGTGATTAATTCCAAAACAAAAAACAGCTTTGTAGAAGTTAAAGTAGCTGCTCATATTATTCTGGAATAGATGCTTTTGAAGCTAGGGTTAAGAATGTTTCTTGCACCTATGTTTTTTATACTTAGGTTTCTGTTCTAATGAATGAAATACTATGAAGTTACTATTTCAAGAAAACACCTCCAACATTTTCTTTGAAGAAACTTGCTATCTAAAAATGTCATGCTCTTATCATAGGAGAACATACAATAGTACAGCTACACTGAGGTTCTTGAGACTTGCATCAGCAAAATAGAATAAAGTATTCTTTAAATAATAAAACATGCTGAGTTACCTCACAAAGAGAGTGTGATGTGTGAGCAGATTCACAGGAAGTAAGCAAAGACAAGTTGCATTTGCTGTCATCAGTTTGTTCTTGGATGTCTTCAAGCAGCGTGCCAAGTCTAAATATTTCCCCTTCCACCTTTCTAAACCCAGTTGCAATATACAGTTAGTGAAACCTGTATAAACTGGTATTTTGTTTCTTATGATGATTACAACACTAGACATTGCAGTACACTTCCCAAAGGAAAAAATAAATCAATGGAGTTCACCGAATCCCTTTTAAGAACCTGAATTAATGAATTAGATATCCTAATTATAACTAGGATATGTAAAGCCCAAGATGAATTTTGGTCAAATCACTTCTAGCTTACCACATATGAAATTAAGATAATGTTTTCATTTCAGAAAAAAAATCTAATGGATAAATGAAGTAATAGTTTTAAGACAGTCAAAATATAGAAAATACACTGATGTACTGCTTAGCACTTCTAACCTTTCCGGATCAAACTCTCCAACGTTGATAGATTTGTCTTTGCAGTTCTGCAGCTGTAAATTGCGGTGTTCTTCTCTAACTGTTAAGTAATTCCTTTCCAAGGCATCAAGGTCCCTCTTCAATTGATTTAATGCCTTCACCAGTAAGAAAAAAATTCAATACCATATGTCATTATGATTTAGCAAGACATAAGTGATAGCTACTTAGGCTATGCAAGCCAGATGCTATTTACTGTAATACTTTACTCATCTGAATTGGAACAAGACCACATCTTGTATATCCAGCTAGTGCTCTGTGCTGCTCTGCTACATACAAGTAAAATACTAAACCATGACTTCTGAATACCTACCTGTCAAAATTTGTAACTTAAAGGGCAGCTTAAAGCCCTTAACTAGCAGTTTTGAGTTGTAATTCTTAAACCAGATTTAAGAATGCAGCCACTTACTGCACACCTTTATTTTTGCCTCTAGATGTCATAATTTCAGTCCAAGATTGAGAAAAAAGAGTATTTTTAAATGTCTGAGGAAAACGTGGGGTATCTTGCCAGAAAATTGAGTCTACAGCTATTTAAAGTGCATTTCAGATAGCTGAAAAGACATAAATTAATTTACCAGACAGTTGTCCTGTAGAAGGGAGGTCTCTTGGGTCATATACTTGGAGAAGTCTTCCACCTTCAAGACAAAATATTAGACTTTTATTTGTTCTTTTAAAAATTAATATCCTAAATTAATATAAAATTTGAGTATCAGTACAAAGTATATATCGAAACAGAGCGCTTTACTTTCTTTATCAGATGATCTGTCTGATCCTTTAGTATTTGAGACATCTCTTCTCCTAGTGTTAGTTCTGGCTGTAAACCAGAAGGATTTAGACAGTGTGCTTCTATGATACCGGCTGCTGGTAATGCTGGTGCTGTTGTTCCACACTGTAATCCTACATAATAGAAGATAAGAACAATGGGAATTTCTGCCTAAAAGTGCTATCAAATTACATAAAATAATAATGTGCATAGTTATTGTAACTTTATTTACTTGCTTTACACAAACCACATGCAGCTTGTAGAGGCACAGCAGCAGGTAATGCGAAGACTTCAGAGGATGTCCTAGTGTCTCCTGAGTAAATGGCAATGCTGGCACTTGGAAAACCTGACTGAGGAAGTGTCTGCTAAAATGAGAACTTTAGTTATAGAAACAATGTATAGAACACTTGTGGAAATAAACACAAAACCAGAAATAACTCAGAATACATAGCACAGGTTATTAGCATTAAAGAAACATGATAACAATACCATATAATTTTCTGTGTTTATAAATTGATATTAGTGTCTCATTGTATAAATACTTCAACCTGATGTTGTAAAAACCTAAAGAGGATTTGTATAAATAGGAAGTGCAATATGAAGGTGACAGAATAGTTCTGGGGAATAGTCATAGTCTGGGGGATAAAGGAGAATTAATTTAAAAAATAAATGGATTTTGAGAGATTTACCTTAGGATTCAATCTCAGATGGCTACTGCGATTCTGGATGTCAGCGTGCTGTGTCTGCATCGTGTTTGCAGCCAGGAAGTAATAGGGAGAACTATTAAAACTTGTTCCATCTTGAACAGTTTACTAAGATATAAAATGTAGGAATGGAGCTATGTATCTGTATAGTTCTGTGAGTGAACTCCGTGGCAGGGCATGAAATTGAGAAGTCATTACCTAATTACTAATAAGCTTTACAAGAAATTCACTACAATAAGAACTATTGTTGTTAAACAAATCCTTTAAAAAGAATTGACTTGCCAATAAATAACAGTATAATAGTTGAAGAGTGTTAAGATGTGAAAGAAGGCAAAGATGTCTTTAACATAAACACAGGTACAGTATAAAAAGCCTCTTTAGAGGAACTTTCAATTTAGTATTCTTGTTGAATCTGAACATTTACATATAATACCAGAAATAACAGTTTATAGTGAATTTCCTAATAGTTTGATAGGATGCTTCATAATCGCAAATAATACTCCAGAGCATAATTGAATATTTGGTAATGAAAGTTCCATAGAAATTCTGTGCCACAATTTTATTTGTGAAAGCAAATGAAAGCAGTTTTTGACTGAAGTGATGTACTCACTGATACCTATAGACTGCTGGCATGAACTAGTCACGTTAGATTTTGCTTACATATCTTCTTATGATAAAAATCACTATACCAAGTGATTTAAGATTTAAGAATTTCTTAAAGCATCTTAATTACCTCAAGCTGTTGCCACGGTTCTGGAATGCTCATTTCTTCTTGATTCTGTACTTCAGCAGAATTGAAATAGTTCTTATTTTCAAGAATGCTGTTTGCAATTACTGATTTACTTATCAAAATAGGGAAGGATTTTGTAATTTCATTTGTAAGAACCAAGTTAATATTGTCAATTCTTGTTGGTACTTGAACTTCTGAAGCAACTTTGGAGAAATCAGGAAGGCAACAGTGAGCTTGACCTTGGCCATATTTGAGCTCATGAGGTGAAACTGTGTTCTGTAACAGGGTGCACTCTTTTATGTTTTCATTAATCATTTGTGAATTCTCTTGTCTGTACCCACACTTATCAGTAGAAGAAACGGGTTTCTTTGAAACACCTGTATTTTCATTTAGCATATATTGATTTTTATCACTAGTATTTACTTCCTCATGCTTCGCTAAGTGATATTCTTCAAAGTTAGTTGTCCATTGTTCATGCGCTGAAGGGCCTTTGACATGTTCTGAAGGCTCAGGTCTGTTGAAAGCATCATCAATACTTTCAGTAAAGGATGTCTCTGGTATTGTCTCGCAGTCAATTAACTGCCATGTACTTATTGACTCCTCCTTAGAAAAATGACGCAGAAGGACATTGGACTCTTTTGAGTTAGTTAGGTGTTCTTTGCTATCTGGTTTCATAAAACCACCATGTAGTTCATTCTCAAAGGAAGCTTCACCTCTTCCAGGTATTTCAACTGAAATTCCTGTCGTTCCTATGGCACCTCTATGGTAACTGGAGAATTCTTCAGGCTGCGGACGCATTTCATAATTTGCTGTTGCTTTTATGTTCTTGTTATCTTCAGAACAGGATAAGTTTAAAATGCCAGAAATATCTTTTGTACAAGTACAGTCACTCAAGTTATCTGAGTTATTATTCCATTTACAGGTTATTCCTACATCTCCATCATAAGGTAAGTCATCTTGTTCCTCATCAGTTGCATCTGTGATACAGCCTAATTCATCCGAAAATGAACTATTCATTTGGGTTTTTATCCAGTCTGGTGGTTTGCACTTCTTTGTAGTCCCCATATGCCGTTTACATGGAATATGAATGCCATTGCTTCTCTGTTTTTTTGATAGCTCTTTTGTTATTGCATGGATCAAAGTCTGTAATGTATGAGTAGTAATTACTTTCTACTTAAACTCTCAAATGTATTTAAGTCTTGTACCTACTATAGGTGTTTTCAAATCATTCCCCTGACAGAGATGTTTTCTTCTCATAGTTACAGTAGTGTAAGCCTGGAGTAACTACTGAAGGAAATAGACGTAAATGACAAAAGCATTGGGGAAAAGGAGAATTTAGCTTAGTACCAGGTACCTGTCCTTGCTTGTTAATCCCTCTGTAGCATTAGAGACAAGAAAAACGTTGGTAACAAAGCCAACAGTTATTAAATTCACTCTGAGTTTAAAAAAGAAAAAGGTAATAAAATACCCTTCCTCACACTTTACCACTATAATGTATTTAGTCAGTTTCTGCATGGGAGAAAAATCACCAAACTTTTTTCAGTTTATTTCTCACTCCATTTCATCAGACGAAATGCAATGAATACGATACTGAAGTAATGTACGGTCTTCTCAGCTTCACAAACTACGCTAATTTACCTTATCTGCAGTCACTGTAAGCAGAAAGAAGAGAACTTACAGCACCGGTTTCCTATGAGCGAAAGTGTCGCTGCGCGGCTCTGCTCTGTGGGAAACGAAGCTGTGCTGCGGCGGCCGGGCCGCTGCTGTTTGTGTTAAACCCCCTCGTCACCAGAGCCGTGCGGCGTTTGGGCGTCCCAGGGCCCTCCGGGACGCCAGGTGCGCAGCGCTGCCGCGGTGTCCGCTTTCGCGGGGTAACCCGAGCGGGGCGAGGCGGGGCGCACGTGCCCGGGGCAGCCGCCCTGCTCCGCCCCGCTCCTTAGGAAACGCCCCGCCCGGCACCTGGGCCAGCCCCCGCTCCT